>NC_045428.1:584711038-584931038 GCF_902635505.1 Sarcophilus harrisii
GAGTCCTGAAGCTGCTTGCGTCCTCCCTCCCCAGTGAAAACATTGTGTTCCAGGGACCCCCTTGTAAAGTCCTCCAATCTTCTGAGCTCTCAAAATTCCCAAAGCCATCCTCTGGTCAAGGGGGCAGGGGATCCAGCACCCTGATTCCTAGCCAAGGAACTGCACTGTCGTAGGGGAGAATCCAGAGACCACTCCCTCCCCTTCTTCCTTCACCTTTGCACCCCTGCTTTGTATCTTGGGAGTAGAGAGAATAAGCTTTGTGTGGCCTGGCAAGGTTGGTTACAGAACAGAAAGGGGAAAAAAGTGAGTGGAAACAGCTGAGAGCCTTGCTTGGCTGCTGACCTGAGCCCATCCTAAGGTGCCATGGGATTGCTCGCCTATTTCTTCTTTTCCCTTTTTTGCTTAGATAAAGGTCGTAGGATCAATAAAGCAAAGGAGCCTAAGAGGTCATGTGCTACCATCAACAATAAGAGCCCCAAGGACAATCTGCACAATGACTTCCAACAATATAGTCTTTATGGAACAGCAAAGGAAAACATCCCAGATACCGATCAGATACAGTGGTCAATATTAGCATCTTATCATCAAAACTAAAGGACAAAAAATTATCCTTTTTGATAATCATCAGCAATCTATGGTGTACTTTTTAAGGAGGTTTGTTAGGTATGAAGTTGTGTTGTGTTAAAACAAAGTGGCCCAGCAGTTAGATGGCAGAGTGGATAGAGCACTGGTCCTGAAGTTAGGAAGATCTGAGTTCAAATGTGACTTCAGACACTTAATACTTTCTAGCTGGATGACCTTGGGAAGTCACTTAACACCAATTGCCTCAGGAAAAAAAGAAAATTAAAAAAACAAAGTGTCCCTAGCTGTGTCTCATCTTCCTTTTCACCCTCAGAAGCCTGATATTCAGCTGTCTTTTTTCTCAAAATTTTTTTTGTTTTTTATGAACTTGACAAACATTAACAAACATGAACATTTCAAAATACAAAGGATAGAAAAAGAGGATTCTGTATGAAGCTGTAAATTTGTATTATAGATTGCTTCTTTTGAAAAAATGAAAAAAAAATTTTAGTTTTTTAAATTTTTGAACTTATCAAAAAAAAACATTTCTATGCATGTAGCATAACAAAAAAGAAAATCCTATGTGAAACCACAAATCTTCATTTCATACTACTTGTGCCAAAAATTATAGGTGCTGTATATTATATTGTTACATTATCATTATATCAACAATATAACCACACATTATTACAATATTATATATATTGTATTGTTGTCAAATCATATTATATATCATATAATTACCATATATTATATATTACAATTATTATATATTCTAATAATATGATTTCAATGTGATATGTTATACTATGATTATAACAGTATATTATATAATGTGATAATTAATATACAGATTATAATAATGATACTAAATTGAGCATGCCACTTTTAGAACTATTTTCTTTTGCCTAAGCTTCCTTCAGTTCTTTTCTGTGAATTTAAAAATATGTCATCATGGAATTTTGACATCTTTCTTTCTAACTCCAATCCCCCTCAACTCCACTCCCCTCACTCCATTAAAAAATAAAGAGGAAGAATGAAGGGGGGGGAAATCTTTTTTTTTTCTTTTTTTATTGTAGTAAGTTTATTTGTTTTGTTTTGTTTTTTAATACACATTGCTTTATGAATCATGTTGGGAGAGAAAAATCAGAGCAAAAGGGAAAAACCATGAGAGAGAGAAAAAACAGGAAAAGAAAAAAGATTGCTTTATATTCAGTCTCCTTAGATCTTTTTCTGGATGCAGATGTCATTTTCTGTCAAGTCTATTGGAATTGCTTTATATCACTGAACCACTGAGAAGAACCAAGTCTTGATAATTGATCATCGCACATTTTTGCTATTGTGTACAATGGATTCCTGGTTCTTCTTGTTTTGCTCACCATCAGTTCATGGAAATCTTTCCAGGCCTTTCTATAATCAGCTTGTTCATCATTTTTTACAGAACAATAATATTCTTCATGTACCACAGCTTATTCAGCCATTCCCCAATTGACAGGCATCCTCCACTCCTTTTCTAATTCCTTGCTACCACAAAAAGAGCTGCTGCAAACGTTTTTACACATGTGGGTTCTTGTCCTTCCTTATGATTTCTTTGGGATACAGACCTAGTGATGGCACTGCTGGGTCAAAGAGGGAAAAAAACTTCTAATAAAGTTAAGCAAAATGTCCCAAAATAGGTTTCGTTCTGCTCCTGGTTTTCATCTCCTTGCAATGCGAAGTAGCATGCTTCACCATAGGTCCTTTGGAGATGAGAATTGTCATTGCATTGATTATAATTCCCAAGTCTTTCAAAATTGTTATTTCCAATTTTTGATATCTTGGTATAAATTGTTTGTCTTGATCTGCTCATTTCATTTTGTTTCAGTTCATACTACCAAGAAGTCTCCAAAATTTTTTTTTGTCAGATCTTAGAGCACAATATTCTTCCATTCTATTATTAGCACATTATAACTATTTTTCAATTGTCTATGAGGCAATCTAAGGGACACTATTAGATTCTAATAATCTGCCTTTCTCTTCTTAGCCCTCTCTTTCTTTCCCTTTTCAATTCCCGTTTTGAAATCTCCTCCTTTCAAAACACTATTTGCTTATGACACTTGTCTTATATTATCCTTCCTCTTATTCTTATCCCTCCCCATCACTGCCTGTTATCTTTTTAACTTGAATGTTCTTCAGGTCAATAGTTTTTGATATTGGGTATCTTGCATTTTCATCCATTTTTTTCAGTCTTTTGATTTTTTTCCTAATATTTCTTCCTGTCATATAAAATCATTGGTAGTCTGCTTGGAATACCCTAATTGCAGAGACTATTTCTGAGGGAAGGTTTACTTTTTTTCTTCTAAGCCATTTATTTTCCTTTCAGTTCTTTTCTCCAGAGTTTTTATTTCATTTTAAAACTGTTCTTTATTTCTACTAGGTATTCATAAAGTCCTTTTTCCCCTGTGAGTTTTTGCTTGAAGATGTTATGTTGTTACCCTTTCTGTTTGGGGGAGCTTAGTTTTATAACAATGTTTTCATTGATTTATTTATCTCTCTGGCTTCAGTTCTAGAATTGAGGCTCTATGCCAGGGCTAGGTTCTGCCTGTCACCCTTTTGGGTGAAGTGTGTGTAGTGATGCATGCTGGTAAATGCTTAACAACCAGCTCTCTGGAAAAAACATATGGACAACACATCTTTAAGTTTGACATATTTTCCATATTCTACTTCCTTCTGGAGTAGGAGTTGGCAAACTATATAACCTGTAGGCCAAATCCAACCCACTACCTGTTTTTTTTTTTTTTGTTTTTTTTTTTGGTATGGCCTGTGAGCTAAAAATGGTTTTTACATTTTTTAATGGCTGAAAAAAAATCAAAAGAAAATTTCATGACACTTGAAAATTATATGAAATTCCAATTTCAGTATCTATAAATAGAGGTTTATTGGGACTCATTCTTAGACCTTTTGTCTAAGTATAAACAATGGAGTGGTCCTCTCATTACCTCCCCCACTGTGCATGCATTACATCTTATTGTGATGCCATTATAAGTTAGAAGTATTTTTAGCAAGTTAGTTATTATACTGTAATTTTTATCACTTGTACATTTCTATCTTTTCAACAAGAAAAGAAGAAAAAAGTTTCATTGCAATTTTTTTTTAGTTCAGGGGCAAGATTGAAACTTTTCTGAACAAGGACCACTATCAATCATTGTCATCAAATACTGAATGACATTGGAAGTTAGATTTTATTGCCAATTTAATAATGTTTTTTAATTCAACCTAAAATTGCAAGGAAAAACAGTGCTTATATGCAAAACTTTGACATGCAGTAAAATCAATTCTACAACTGTTTGAATCCCAAGTGATATCAAGCTGCTTTATCTGTTTTCTGTGCTGTCAAAAGCTAAAACAAAAAGCAAGATCTTCATTCCCACACAAGCTTGCAGCTTCAGAGAATACTGAGCCTCCAGGAGAAAACTATGCCATGTCAATGAGAAACTTCTTAAGTGCACCACGGAGGGGAGAAGAGGAATTCCAGCAAAAGACTTGAAGGAGCTGTGAGTGACCCACTTTGCTGGATCATATGCTCTTAAGTTTGAGCCTACTCTCCCCAGGACTCTGAGTTGCCTTGTGGGAGAGAGAGTCCCCAGCATGAGTAGAAGGTTTTATACCAGCAGAGGTTCTTAATTTGCTATCTTAGTCAGTATCCCCTCCTAAAGGCTAATTAAGTCTGGTTGGCTTACTGATATCAACTGATAGTCACTGGAGGGAAGCATATTGTTGGGATCCTCATGTTGACATCGACATGAACTACGGCACAAAAATACATCCCTAACCGCTTCGAGTAGCCCCTAGAATTCTGAGAGGAAAACCAGCCAGCTGCCCTTGAGGGAATCTAGACTGCCATCGAGAATGGGGCTTTGGGAAAGTAACCCCAGAGCCGGAGTTGTACTTTATTTCTTTCCTGCCCCTTCCCCAAATTAAACAAGGGCAGTAACCAAAATCGATTATTCCTACACTTGCTGTGTCTGAAGCTTTATGTCTCATGTACCTCTACCATATCCCATCCTGCCAAGTGGGAAGCACGCTTCTTCTTTTGTCATGTGGAGTCTCCCAAGGTATTTGCTTTCACAATGTTATGTTCCCTTGCATGTTATGGCCCTGCTTACTTCGGTCTTTTCAGGTTTCTGAGAATCCATCCCATTTGTCATGTCTTAAGATACATGAATATTCTGTAATATTTTATACCCCATTTGGTTTCACCATTTATCAATGGATAGGAATCCTCTTTCTTTCTGGCTATTGATTATAACCAGTTGTGTTTCTAGAAGCATTTTTGGTGCCTCTGGTTCCTTTCATTATGTCTTTGATGCCTTTGGGTATATGCCCTTAGTGGTATAGCTAGCTCAGAAGGGGTAGGTAGAGTTGAGAGATTTTTTTTAGCTCCATTTCTAAATTGCTTTCCAGAATTGATCAGCCACTTCACAGCAATACTAGCAGTTGTTTAACATGTCTGCCCTCTCAAAGTCCCTCTCAACACATCATTTTCCATCTTTACCTTTTTTTTTAATTGAAGGGATAAGGTGGAATCTTAGAACTGCTTTAACTTGCAAGAAACTTAATTTCTTTTGCAATTAGTAATGTGGAGTGTGTTTTTCATATGGTCACTGAAGGTGTTAAATGACAACATAAAGATAGAGATAGCTCACCCCAGAGAAGGAGCTTTGTAACCTCTTGTAGCCTAGCAACGCTTTCCTCCTGGAACAACTTAGCTAGTTTAGTCAGTCCTTCCACCTTTCAAATGTTTAAGCTAGTGGACATTTCCATGTAGTTGATTCTATGGGAGAGAGAAATAAGATTTGACAAATGCCTGGATACGCGTGAAGAGTCTACCCTAATCTAAGGTTGCAAACCTGGGAGATTTGAGGGATGGGGCTGGTTCTCACAAATTTTTTGCAAGTGAGGGAGACTGGGGACATTGGAGGTAGGGAGGAGGAGCTGGTTGGAGGTGGACAATGAATTATATTTTAGACTTAAGGTACAGCCAGTTTGAAACACCCGCTGAAGAGCTGGCAGAGTGGGGAGTGGAACTCAGGAGACTAAGGCCTGTTCACTTAGTCATGTTCAACTCTCTGTGACCCCTGGGGGAGTTTTCTTGGCAGAGATAGTTGGCCATGTCCTTTTCCAGCCCATTTTACAGATGAGGAAACTGAGGCAGACAGACTGAAGTGATTTGGCCAGGGTGGCCCAGCTGGGAAGGGTCAGAGGACATAATAGGCACTTAGAGTGGAGAGCAGCTCAGCACACAGTCCAGGCATCTCATGGGGAGGAGAGGGGGATTGGAATGGAGCTGGCGCTGGAGATGGGGGGCAGTGGGGCGGCTCAGTGGAGAAAGCTTCAGGCCTGGAAGACCTGGCTTGGTGAGTCCAGTCTGCCTTTAGACACTTGCAGCTAGAGGCCCTTGGCCCCTGTTTGCCCCAGTTTGTAGTTCAGTGACACATTGTAACAGTGTTTGGGGTTTCTTGGCAGAGACCTAGGGGTGGTTGGTAATGTCCTTTTCTAGCCCATTTCACAGATGAGGAGACAGAGGCAGATAGGGTGACAGGACTCCCCTGAGTCCCCAGCAGAACATATCTGAGGCCAGATTCGAACTTAGAACCTCGTGCTCTATATGCTCTGGCACCTGCGGCTTCTCAAGCCTGGGGCACAGGGCCCAAATGTACGAGTCTGGAAGATAGAGACAGGGATTGAACCTGGGGGAACCAATGAGATTAGTATCTGAGCGGAGAAAAAGGAAGAGATCCGGCTCAGAAGTTTGGGGGTGCCCACTGAGAGGAGCTCACTGACCAATAGCTAAGGGGATGGAGCTAAGGAACACTCACCAAGCACAGCTTGTCTGTGGCAGGCCAAGAGGGCAGTTTAATGGGAAAAGACAGTGCCCAGAGGAAGCTGGGGGGCAAAGCTGGGCGGAAAGAGAGAGGGAGCCGATCTCTGCCCCCAGAAGGGAAAGCTTGAAGAGGTTAGTGCCCCAAAAAGGAAGTGAGGGAGGCTGCCCCAGGCCGGACGGTGCTTCCAGTGGCAGCCTGGTGATGAGATGAAAGTTGGTCAGTGCACCTGGGAGGGGACCTAGAGAGGAGAACATAAACTCCAGGGCAAAGGCCAAGGGCCCTGGGGGCTTCACGTCCACAGCTCGTCTGCAACAGAGGCTCATCGACTTGGGTGGAGATACATCTGGCCTCTCTTCTGTCTTCAGGTTATGGGCACTATCTGTATCCAAATACTTTCTTTCGATATGAAGGAGAATGGAAAGATGGGAAGAAACATGGTAAGAACAAGAGATGCGGTCATTGTCAGCAGAGAATGAAACCCCCATTCTTAGTCTAATAAAAATGAAAAAACAGCTTCCAAAGTGTTGGCCAAATCTTCTAAAAACTGAGGGCAACTCCCGGGCCTTGGAGCCGTTCTGTAAAATGGTAACCCAGGAAGCTGGAAGATGAGAGATCGTGTGTAAAAGTCCATCAGAGATATTTGCAGGATGTTTAGTAATTGGCATTCTTCTCAACGAGTCGGACCTATGTGTCCTTTCTGAGATTGTACAGAATATCACCATTTCTGCTCAATTTCAATTTGACTTATCTTGTCACAATTTGTTTTCTCAAAGCTTTACCTGGATGAAGGACATTTTTAATCATTTTTTTCTTTATTCGATCTTAATATTACTGTGGCTACTGAACATGTGTTCACTTTGTCCTTGTACTGAGAGATAACGGTTATCAAATATATATTCTGAGGGCATTTCTAGGACTCCAGAGGTTCTTGAAGGATTTTAAGCTAAATATTAATTGCATTCTAATGCCTTTATCATCACCATACACATTTGACTGAGACACGATGATATTCAAATGCTTAATAATATTTTGGTTAGCATTGTAGAAGTATCTAGACAGCAATGTTCTCTGCAGACTGCTCTGTATTCCAGTGACTTTCAAAGGTCACTTGATGCCTTTGTATGGTGGGCCCAGATAAAGGAACCAACAGATCTTGAGACCAAATTCTCAGCTCTGAAACCTGAGTATTTACCAACTTAAAGATGTATTATTATCACTAAAAGATTTTCATATTTTACTAAGCTGGAATTTGAATTACAATAATATATGTTAATCACTTTGCAAACCTTAAAAATATGAAATAATTGTGAAGTATTATCATTTCATCAGGTCATGGAAAATTGTTGTTTAAGGATGGAAGTTACTATGATGGCGAATTTGTAGATGGTGAGATCATTGGAATGGGACAGCGATACTGGTCATCGTCAGGTCAGCTTTCTTTGGAGTTTGTTTTGTTTGTTAAATTTTGTAAAACATTTATATTGCAAATATATCCCTGGCTTTTGAAGGGCCCAGAAGGGATTTTCTTTCCCTAACTTGAGATAAAGGATCCTCTGCAGTGACTGCATTCTACAAGGAACCCCATGCATACATACAAGCAAAAAACCCTTGAGAGGTTCAGTAAATGTTCTGTGAACTAAGGCTGTTGAGGCTCTCACATGCTGTTTGATTCCATTCAACTCAATAAGACGCTATTGACTGTCTTGATGCTTACCTCTGTGCTGGATGCTACAGCAGACCCCAGAAGTTATAGCCCCGTTGGCAAACTGGATTTCCTTAGCTCAGTTTGTGGTGAAAGAAAACACTTATTCTTTCTCCCTCCCCCACCCCCCCCCTACCCCCTTTTAAGCTATTAAAGACACATTTCATCTATAAGGAAGTGAGGGAGGAAGAACAGAAAACTGACAGCATCAACTCTATATCAGGAATATGAGCTCTGCACAATCAGGAACCCTAGCATAAGAGGAGTGGATTTGCTGGGTTTAATAAAAAAAATTCTTAAAGCTAGAGTTTTGATATCTGTTCCCTAGCAAATACAAAGCAGACCAGGTGTTCTGTGATTGATCTGCATCCATACTGTGTCTCCAATGAGAGAGTGGTCCTTCTAGGGCCACTTAGCATTTCTAGGCACAAATACAGAAAATCAACAGGACTGTATATGCACACCCACACCCACACACACACAAATGGGGTTGGGAGAACAGGACATTAAAGTACTTCCTATACTTGAAATATGGAAGGAGCAGGGTTTTCTTTTGAATCTAGAACTAACATCATGTAAGGGCCTTTAGTTTTCTCAATCTCAGAGAACATGGATTATGATTCATTAGTTTTCAAAGACCTAAATCCCCCATTCATTACACAGAGTTGGTAATTTTAAAAAAAGAGACATCGGTGATTAATTCCAACACTTTCAATATTGATAACCATTGGTCGGTAGGAATTTCATTGTTACAGCACTTGGGATATTAAAAATTTATATAATATATATTACATATATATTATATACAATTTATATTATATATAACTATAATATATATTATGAATGAATTGCATGAATGAAGTATATATTTTATGAATGAATTATATATTATGAATGAATGAATACATTTGAATTCATATATATGTGAATATATATATAAAATATATGTAAAAAAATTTTTAAATGATGAATCTGAAAATATCTTTTTGCTCTTTTATCTAATTCCAGGAAACATCTATTCTGGGCAGTTTGTTTTAGGTGAACTTCATGGTCACGGAGTAATGATATACAAAGAGGGTGGAAAATATGAAGGGGAATTTTACCAAGGAATGAGAGAAGGTGTGTTTTTGTTAAAGTATAATCATTATTCATAATTGTCTGGAAAATGCTCATTGCTGAATGCAGCCTCGAGGAAATGTTTTGTTGTTCTCCATCTCCAAAGATTTCTGACTTTTTGGGCAGAATCTGGTTGGGACACAAGTTGCTCTGGGTGATTTACATGTTCAGACTTTTAAACACAGTGGAAGGAATTGGTGCCTTCTTTGATTATCTCAATATCCATCAGACAGTTGGGAATGCCTGTGCCCAATGTTGCCCAAAGTCTGGGATTTAGGCTGATTCAGCCTCCTCTCAGATCAGGATCTGCAGCCTGGGGATAAAAGCTCATTTGCAAATGTATGCTTGCTTATGTTGATTTTCCTGATAAATCAGAGATCGCTGAATGAATGAATGACCATCTTTCCATTGTTCTTGACTTTTTGGCTGTGTCTGGGTTTTGTCAATATGGGGAACCCTCTGGTGTGTGGAGTTCCTCCACCCAAGTAGATTGGCCACTCCTCTGTGTCCTGGTTTTAGAGAGTTTCTTGGGATTCTGAGAGATTAAATTACTTGTCTATAGTCATACAGCTATTTGTTTGAAGCAGATTTGTCGATTTAGGCATATTTCATTTTAAACCCAAATGTGATTGTCAACTTAAGTATCCTTTGTTCAGCTCAAAAAATTTTTAAGCATTTTTGCAAAAAGATTCACTTCGTTGACTTTTCTGAGCTCATATTGGTCTGATAAGCCAGTCAAACACATCCTGACTCAACTCTTAACTAGTGTTATCATTTTGGGCCTCTTCAAAAACAAAGGACAACAATCAATAGCTAACAAGATTTCCATATATACTTCCCCCTGTACCTTTGTGTTTAGATCTTTTTTCTGAAAGTCACCCACCCCGATGAGTCATATGTAGTTTGTTGAGTTTCCAATGATCACATTCTGGTAAGACACTCAAAACTTCCCCTTCTGGTATGTTACAGGCTAAAAACAAAAAAAGTCATAACCAAATATGAGAGAGAAGCCTTGTTCATTGCAAAAGACACAGGAAACTACTTCAACTCTGAATGAAACAGTGATAAAAATTTTAATAACAATTTACAAAAATATAAGTTCCAGTTAAGGATCTCTGGCTGAAAGACAATGATGACTTGTTTTTCTTTCCTAAAGTGGACCAACCTGTCTTTATTTTTCTTATAGTCTTTCCTAATTCTCATTCTTCTTGGCCCACCCCTCTATAGTGGACATTCTTGATCACCTTTTCCTCTTGGATACTCTGGGTTTTAAGACACTGCTCTCTCCTTAGTCTCCTCCCATCTGTCCAATTGCTCCTTCTGAATCTTCTCTGCTGGTTCTTTAAGAGTGCTGGTCACTCTTAATTACTAGTGGGAGTCTCTCAAAGCTCTGTCCTGGGTCCTTTCTGAACTATCTCAATTGATGATCCCACCTGTACTTATGGGGACCATTATCATTTTGATGCAGATAATTTGTAGATAGATGGTGGATATCACTGTGTGTGTGTGTGTGTGTGTGTATATGTATAGGTATGTATATCACTATATCTCTCTTTATAGTTTGCTATCTATATATCTATAGCTAAAGCTATCTATATATCTATCTCTATATATCTCAGAAGAGAACACATTTTATATCTATATCTATATCTATCTCTCCCTAGGCTCTCTCTTGAAAATCTTGAACTCTTGACCTGAATATGTTATAGGCATATGTCTATATGTGTCTAAAACAAAATTCATTTGCCTTTCCCTGTCATCTTCTTTTTCTTAATTTCTTGAAAAGATCAAAGATGGCACCAATCACCCAGTCACAGAGCCTCAACCTTGTATTCCTGGGGGGTGCAGTGCCTAGAGCTCTGGGCTTGGAACTAGGAAGATTTGACTGGAAATCTGATGGATCTGAGACCTGCTGACTGTGTGATCCCCCTTAGCTTCTCTTTCCTCATCTGAAAAATGGGGATAATAAAAAAAATTCCAGAGTTCTGTTGAGGATCAAATGAGACAATATTTGTAAAATGATTTGCAAATCTTAAAGCACTAGACAAATACTATTATTATTGTTATTCTCAACTCCTTATTCTCACCATGCATATTCAACCTTTGCTAAATATTGTCATTTCTACCTTTACAACATCTCTCATATAGATTCCCCTCTCTTACTCAGACTTCCATAACCTTAATTCACACCCTTATCATCCTTCACCTGGACTATTTGATTAACTTCCTCCCTGGTCTTTTGGCCTCAGCTGCATAACATAAGTCCTAGCTAAGTTTAATAAATGCTCATTAATTGACTGAACTTGTTTTTCATTATTTACAGCTAGACTTACTTGTTGAGGTCTTCCAACACAGAAAAGAAAAAAAATTCCCTTTATGACTCAATGATCTGTCCTATGAGCTGGTCCCTGAGGGTCTAATTCCAGTGTATGGAGACCTCAATACCTCATTGATACTCCATTAGTCCTGCAAATCAATTTCATTTCCCATTTTGTTTAATTTACACTCCAAGGGATTATCTATTTTTTAAAGATGCCAAATTAAATCCAAATGCTTCTTCATCACTTTCAGTTACATAACAACTGATTTAAAATAAAACTTTATTACAAATTCTGATATTTAAAACATCACAGATAAACCCTCAGATGATAAAATCATAAAGAATGATCAATTTATCTATACTTTATAAAAATTCCTAATGTAGATGCAAAATCCAATTTCCCATACAAACTGCTAGAATGGTGCTTTGATTATTGTTACTGATAGGCCCCACAATCAAAAACTATGATTTTCAATAATCATATTTGGTTAACCTTTCGGTTAAAAGGTAATAAAACTACCCACAGCACTACAGAGTTTATATTTTGTCAAAAAAGAGAAAAGACAGTGGAAATATTCCCATGATATTACTGGAGTTTTCAGAACCACCTGAAAACAGCAAAACACTTTGATGAAACCATATTTTCTCAAGCTTTGTATTGGGCCTTTCAGGGGGGGAAAAAAAAAAACCACTATTAAATGGGCCATCCAAACTAAAAAATTCCTGTCATTATTGTAAAGCAAAGATTTCTTCTGGGGTTAAAAGCAAAATAACAAAACAACAATAGCAAAAAAAAAAAAAAAAAAAAAAAAAAAAAAAAATCTTGGCTAGAGCTAACAGATTTTTATCAAAGCCATAAGATATGCTTGTTTGTTGTTGGGATTTTTTTTTTTGGGTCACATGTATAGAATTTATTTTTCCTTTCTTTAGGGCACGGATCCCTCACTGATAAAAATGGACAAGTTTACCAAGGTGCATTTCATGAAAATAAAAAGCATGGTGTGGGACAGATGGTCTTCAAGTAAGTCTGATTGATTCATGATCCCCAAGAAAATTGTTCATCTCCTAATGAAATATTGTTATCAAGTCCAAAAAAGATGAGAAATGAATCTGGGCTCACATTCACAAAGCCCAGGCTTCCTTTTGTGCATTTTTCCCCCATCTATACCTAATGGATTCATTGAACACATTAAGACATATTTTGTGATTAATAGAACTGTTTTGAGTTGTGGGTGTAGAACCATGTATCTTAAAGAACACTCATATGTTAAAAAAAAAAAAACAAAAAGCACATTTTTAGCCATAGTTTTGACTTCCTTTCCAAAACACTCATATGTTAATTAAAAAACACTTTTTTAAACTGCTCGTTTCTTTGTTAAAATCAGTCATACTACTGCTTGTTTAATAAGGAAAAAAGCATAGAACCTTTTTTTAAAAGAAAAACCTTTTGCCTCCTCCTGCCCTCCCCAAACCTTGTAACCTTATCTTAGAGTATCTATCTTGGTTATAGCCTCAGGATCCCTCGATATCTGTGTGTATTATACAGTGAAAACTTGTAAGAAATTCGAGAGATGACATTCTCTGGCAATATATAGGCTTTCTCCTTTAAGAAGCAAGGCATAACGTTACATGTTTTAAACATATTTAAAACAAATTCTTAAGGCAGATTCTCATATGCAAAATTCTGCTTGTGGCATCCTTATATGCAGGAAAAACTAGCTAATTCACTGAAAAATAAGGAACCACCTTTTCCTTTTCATTCTCCGTTCTCTTTGTTGGAACTTGCCAACACCGTACCTTTCCAACAGTCTGCACTGATAAAAATGAAGAATGTGGGTGACCTCCCAATAGCTATCGCAAGCAGGTCCGTCCCAGCCTTTGTCTGAAGTATCACAGCTTTTCCTTTGGGTGACTTAACGGCAAGGTCATGGGGACTTTCCCTTTTTGTGGGCCTTCCAAAATCAGGGACGAGGCAAAAGGTAGGATTTCATCAAGAACCATCTGTGCGGTGTCTATTTTTGCTTCAGTCGCTGGTGGAAAAGTCTTGAACACTAGTCACAGGAATCAATCTGAATCACTCCCTGTCAGCTGGTCTCCCACTTCCCAAGGCGAGTGCCAAAACCTTGTGGCGAGTCCCATCCCCTCGCCTTGCAGAGGATCCCGTTCTCGAGAGGGAGCCATTTGCCTCCCCACAGCAGGTGGCCCGGTGGAAGGGCCTGTCTAGCCACATGGCCACCTCTCGCCTCCAGCCCATTCCTCTCTTTATGTGATTTAGCAATGGCGACAGTTACGAAGGGGACTGGATCCTGGACCAGCGACAGGGCCACGGGGTGATGCACTACGCAGATGGATCGATTTACAAGGTATCTGGGAGGAGGGGATGGCCACAGCCCAGCAGACCGCTGACGTGTTCCGGGACCTCCAGGTCGGCGGCAGTGAGCCGGCGTGACCTTGGGCTCGGCCCTTCCCTGTGGGGGGCCCCCCTCACCTGCCAGTCTAAGGGTTCGGAGGGGCCTGGGGAAGGCTTGGGGCCAGAATCTCCACTAGGGGGCGTTCCCCATTCGTCCCACCACCCCACAGTGACAACAGGGCCCGGAGTCTGCTCCATGAACAATTCAGTGACAAATGGTGTGTTTCCCCATCAATTCAAGGAAGAACGCTCGCTGCTGGTTTGTAGCAGCTGTCCTCTGAGTCCGATGCCCGAGAAGTAACGTCCCGGTCCGACCTGCCCCGGTTGGTTCTTCAGCAGATACGCACTGACCATGTTCTGAACCTCGGACCCCAGGCCACAGCGGGAGGAAGCCACAAGGAGAAACCCCTGCCAGGCTAGCCTAAGGATGAGAGTTGCTTTCCCGGCCCCCTCTCGCACAGAGAGAAGGGACCAGCGGGCAGCCTCCTTCCCTGCACGGAGGGAACGTCACTCCGGGGCCCGAGCCTTTGGGCCCGAGAGTGAAAGAGGAAATGTGGGCGGCGGGACATTGCAGCTAGGGGGTAAGCGCGGGGTTTGGCTTCCGGGAAGCCCCTCTCATCTGTGCGCCGTCTCACTGAGGGAAGCGGGAAGAGGCCGCAGGCACAGGCTTCGCCCAGGAGAGCAGGCCCTCCCCTGGCGCCCCTGCCAGCCCATGTCGCATCTCATTGCCCAAGGGCGCCGCTCATGCGTGAACCCAGGAAGTGGAGAGCTGCTCCCGCTGATTCTCTATCTGTTAACATGTCTGCCGTGCCCCTTCCCCAGAACGCCTCGCGGGGGCAGCTTCCCAGGGCTTTCTCCCGTCCCCCAAACAAGCGGCCCGGAAGACGACAGAATGCTTCGCCATCAGCAAGGGCCTTCCAGGGACTCGGGCTCTTCATCGCCCCAGCCCCTGGCGGCTCTGCCCAGGCCCAAGCCGCGGGACCCGCATCCGGCGCAGCCCCTCGGCCCCCTGGCTCGTCGGTCTGCCTCGTCAGCCGGGCCCACCGAGGCACGCGCCCCTGACGCGGGGAGGATGGCCCAGCCCCCCCGGAGCAGCGGCCCGTGCCCAGCCCCGAAAACCTGCTACACGGGCCCAGAGCAGGCGGCAGCGGCCTCCCGCGTGCTGGCGGCCCAGGGCCACTAGGTGGCCCTCGAGCCCCGGGCTAGAGCCTCCTGCCTTTGCCGAGCGCTAGCTCCTCCCTGAGGGGCTGTAAGCGCTCAGAACTACACTTAAATCCACGATGTGAGTGTGCTCAGAAGTGGGGGGTCCGTTCCAGGGGAACGCGTCCCCCGGTCTGGGCCCCAAGCAATGCGCGGCGGGCTGATGGCGGACGGATGAAGCATTCAGAGGCAACGCGCATCCGCCCGGCGCAGGCCTGGCCGGGGCTGCCGAGCTTTGGGAGAGGGGCTCTCGCCGCGCCCCCCCCCCCCCCCAGTGTAGCAAGTTGTGGCGGCTGGCGGCCCCAGGCCAAGAGCAGAGGGATGGCACCCACTGGCAGGTGCCTCTCAGCCCCTCTAGGCTGGCTCTCCGGAGCAGGGGCCGCCCTCGGGCCCGGTCCCAGAAGGAGCCCCGCTGGCCCAGCCCGTCGTCGGCAAGCGGCCGCGAGGCCCATCATTCGCAACAGGGGCCGCCTGGACCGGAACCGGGCCGCCCCCCGAGGAGGGGAGCAAGGACGGGAGGGGCCCGGGCGAGAAAGGAAGGGCGAAAAGGGGCGTTCCGCTCTGGTCTTTGCGCGGGGCCTAAAAAAGCTGCCCCACGAACCCTAGATGTGGAGCTGGAAGGGGCCTTAGAGGACCTTCGGAGCTCGCTCCCATTTAACTAAGGAGGAAAAAGGGATGCCCAGCAGCAGAGATCTAAGGTGGTGTGCTCCTCCTTCCCTCTAACCCCCCTGCTAGTTAAAAAAACGCCCTGGTACTAACTGGCCGGTTATTTTCCCTGACAACTGGGGGAGCGCCGAGATGTTGCGGCCAGACAGTGGCTCACAGGAAGGCCTGCCTCGTAGGAGCCTTGATAAATCGCTGCCCCAGAGCCCAGATGCAGACCAGATTCCCCCGCTGAGGAAACCCAGGTCCGGCCCCAAAGCCACAGCCGGGGTCTGCCCGGACCGGCCTGTTGTTGTCCCCTTCCCCGAGAAGCAGGACGGCTGCCGGCAGCCCGAGGACAGGCGGATGCGCAGGTTTTACTTCTGGCCTGATACAAAAACCAGAAGGGTCTGGGACACGCCCAGAGCTCTGTGTCCAGCTGTAGAAGGGCAAGTGACCAGCCAGATCAACTGCTGGGAAGGGTAAGCAGGGAGCGGCCACCCCACATGGCACCAACTGCAGGTCCTTTAGTCTAGAGAGGGGAAGACTGGGACTGGACGGGGAGCCGGCTTGGAGGATTCAGAGCTGACTCAGACCATGGCCTCTGCAAGGCGGAAATCCTTAAGGAAGGGAGAAAGCCTCTCTGGGGGCATTCACCTCACCAATAATTCTGCACCGGAGTCCTGAGAGTTTTCTCTGTCTGGGGAGATGATCCGGACCAACGGAAAGCACAAGCCAACTGAGGACAGCTTCTTACCCAGGGAGTGCCATGGCAGGGCACACACCGGGGCCTCGGAGAGATGCCTGTGGAATTCTGCCCCTCCGGGATGAAGCAGGGCCAGCCATTCCCACCAACTCTCCAGCCATGTTGGGATGACGGCTTAAATCCTCCTTGTTTCTCTGAGTCTTGGGCACACGGGTGATTGTCCCCTTTGTGGGAGCCCAGGATGCCCCAGTGACTCTCTCCCCCGGGCTCAGATCCTCTGCCCTGACTCGCTGCTTCTGCCTCTGACTGAGGGGATGGCCCTTGGGGAAAAAGTGGACTCCCATAGGGTGGCCTGAGAGGATGGAGTGATAGGGTGGGGAAGGAGGTATAAGGAAATAGATTCTGTATGACTAGAAGAAAGAAGCTCCTAAAAGACTGTCCAACAATGAATGAGACAGCTAACTTCATCCGACAAATCGATGTTATTATAGACATGTCTTTACTACCTCATAATTCGGAGTATCTCTGAGGAGAGATCAACAGACCAGGCACCAGCCTGGGCAGGAGGGCCCAAGATGGGCAGAGTCTAGGACGGCTCTTGGATGAGGTACTTGGTTTCCTTGGTATAGAAGGGTAGCAATACTTCTAGTACCTACATCAGGAGGCTATTAGGAAGGCCCTTTGACAGTCTTAGAGAAGATACCAGTTAATGCAAAGAAGCAATTTGTTTTAACTCATCTCCAAGGTTTCTTCCCAAGGATGGCCTGGAGAGGAAGCACTCTCATGGCCATTCCGTGTCACATGACTTGATTTGTAAGGGTCAAAATAACTCTCTCTTGGGCTCATTCTCATAGAGGTGGTGTGGTACAATGGGCAGAGTCCTTGGACTGGCATCAGGAACTACTCTGAGCACTGACCTGTTAGGTGGACAAGCACCTCAATTCCTTGGAGCCTCAGTTTTCTTGTCTGTGAAATGGTGATTATGGTACCTGAGATACCTACTCCCAGAGCTTATTGTGAAGCTCAAATGCAATTATATTTAACAATTCTTAAGGAGACATAGAAATGCCAGCTATTATTTTTATTATTTTATTATTATTCATCACAGCATTTTAGATGGGTAGATTTCTTTGTGGAGGAAGAATAAACAAGAGAGAACCTCCTTTGCTTATAAAATTTGAAATTAAAGAAGGCTTTGATGGTACTTTGCCATCACCTCACTGCTCTAAATATCGGTTAACCCTTTTATGCTTTCTAATAGCTATGATTCAATTCAATTGCTGAGAGCCTTACTTTGAGATCAGTAAATAATGTCTATTTCACTCAATTCTCTTATTCCATGTGTGAATCCTATCCTGGGCATATTAACTGCAGGCGTTGATAATGGCAAAAAAGCTGAAGTTAAATTACCCAATTGAAATGTATTTTTTGCTTCGGTAGATTTATTTTTGAAGGAATAACAGAAAAGTGAATTTTTCTGTAACGGTGTTTCATTTTTCTTTCATTCCCTTCAAACCAGGGATAGGGAACCTTTTTTTCTGCCAAGGGTCATCTGGATATTTTTAACATCATTCCTGGGACACAGAAAATTATCAACTTATAGAACTCACGCAGTAGGAGGTGGTTCTACTTAGCTTTCAGCTCATCATCACTTGTGCTTGCCTTAGCAAATGATTTTGCAGGCCTTAAATGGGCCATAGGCCAGACGTTCCTTGCTCTAAATCCTTTAGCTCAGATTTAGGATTTCGTTGCTCACTTTAGAGTTGTCATTTGGCCTCATCTTGCTGCCCATCTATGGTATAGCCACAAGCTGAGGAGAGAGCCTTCTTATGGCCAGAACCGTCATGTTTTTCCTCGTTTGTCTCACTGCACATCCCTGAGGCTGCAGCCAGACCCAACGGCAGCATGGCCCATCCTCACACACTAGGCCGGAGGACATGGATATGCATTAACATTTCCAAGTTAAAATCATCTGAGAGCAAAGTATCTGGGCCAAGTCATTTCTGTTCCTCACTGCAGAATGCCTGCACTCAATTCCCAGTGAATGTTTTGCCTTTTCCAGGAGGATCCACTTGAATAGCTTCCATGTCTTGCAGAACCAGTCCAGGACACTGTGAACTCCCTTAGACAAGGGCTTGGTGATATGTCTCTGGCTCAGTTTGGTTTCAGGAAAAAGGCTTCTCTGTGCAGACAAATTTCTGCATGTTTTCTTTAATCAGAAAAAATAAAATTATGAAGGCCTAAATCGATTGGATGCTCTTTACCTTAGCCCACCTGGAAACTTAGAACCAGACTCTGTTGCCCAACATCCCTTAGCTGAGGTTTCACATGATGTCGCTGGCTCATTTTGGTTTCAGGAGAAAAGTTTTTCTGTGCAGACAAATTTCTGCATGTTTTCTTTGATCATAAAAAAAAGAAATTATGAAGGCCCAATGGATTGCCCTTTCCTTAGCCCACCTGGAACTTAGAACCAGACTCTGCTACCCAATATCCCTTAGCTGAGTTTCGTGATGTCACTGGCTCAGTTTGGTTTCAGGAGAAAAGTTTTTCTGTGCAGACAAATTTCTGCATGTTTTCTTTGATCATAAAAAAAAGAAATTATGAAGGCCCAATGGATTGCCCTTTTCCTTAGCCCACCTGGAACTTAGAACCAGACTCTGCTACCCAATATCCCTTAGCTGAGTTTTCAAGTGATGTCACTGGCTCAGTTTGGTTTCAGGAGAAAAGTTTTTCTGTGCAGACAAATTTCTGCATGTTTTCTTTGATCATAAAAAAAAGAAATTATGAAGGCCCAATGGATTGCCCACCTGAAAACTTAGAACCAGACTCTGTTGCCCAACATCCCTTAGCCGAGGTCTCATGTGATGTAGCTGACTCAGTATGGTTTCAGGAAAAAGGTTTGTCTTTTCAGACAAATTTCTGCATGTTTTCTTTGATCAGAAAAAAAAGAACTTATGAAGGCCCAATGGATTGGAAGCTTTTCTCCTTAGCCACCTGGAAGCTTAGAACCAAAGGCAGCCACCAGTCACTTCATCAAGCCTTGTCGGCTGCCTAGTAGCAGCTCCTCAGTCTGATCCCTTCAGAGTCTGATCTGTTTGCAGGCCCTACATGCAATTCAGTTTTGCATTTTGTTCAATCCTATGCACGGTCTCCAAACCTTTGGACACTGGCAGGGCATAAAGTCTTGATGAATTAAGTCAAATATAATGCAGATGTCTTGGCTGGAAATCCCAAGGCAGTGTCATTTGAACAGGGCTTACCTTCCTCCATGGCCCTGCTGCGGAGGCTCTATGGACGGTATTAAAGCTATATTTGATTTGAATACATGAATAAATATCTGTACACAATTGAGATTAGAAGAAAGCCTGATGGTATGTAAATGGAGTTGGTGTGTTATTTAATGAACTAAAACATTTGTTTTCACATTAGAAATGTTGCCTACCTGTTCTTCCTTTCCTTGGGTTTCCTCTGGCAGTTGTGCAGGGCCCAGGAAGCAGATGCTGTGTTCCGGTCTGTCCCCGTAGCTGCTGCCTTGTCTGTTTTGGCTGGGCTCACTTTGTCTCCTTTCCCAGAGGAAGGCCTGCTGTTTGGTACACCTGTTAGCTGCACTAAACAGGTGGCTAGCCGGATGGGTTTTTTCACCTGCAACATTTTCCCTTAGAATCAACTTGAGTTTCATTGCCTGCTTGTGTGAAGCAATACAGGGCAAAGTTATTCTCCGGTTGCCTCCCTTTTAGGGGCAGACAGATGGAAAAGTAATCCTGAGCTCACCTCCTCTATCCCCCACATCTTGGAGGACCCAAACATCATTGTTCTGGGAAGTGGAAAACTGGAATCATAGCTAATAACACCACAATCTAAATGGGTTTTTTAAAAAATTGTTTTCAATTTTGACATTTTATTTCTGTTCTGGAGTTAGCATCTCAGCTGCCGAAGATGGACTGGTTTAAATGTTTTGTAGGTTTGTAAATGTGCTTATTTGGGGGGCTATTTTATTTGGTGGGATATTTGAATGTCTTATAATCTCAACACTTGATTTCATAAACATAGATTCTCCAGGTATATTGAGAAAGCAGCATAGTGGACAGATAGATATTCTTTGAATACCCAAACTTTTAACAGTTGACAGGCATCCACGTTGAGTCTCAAGTTAGGTAAAGAAAATTATTTTAAGGATCTCATTGTTAGAAAGGCTTGGGAGGGTCTGGATGATGAGGGAGATGATTTAGAAAAAAATTTAGGGATCTGGATGCAAATATATGTATATATAGCAGGACATATTGGCACATGAATTTCATGACATTGTATATGTCAGGTTTCATAAATATGCTTGGTTAATTTGTAACCATCTCAAGGTTTTTCAGAAGTAGTAAAAATAGAGCACTAGGGTGAATGGGAGTGGGAGGTCTCTGCTAAGTGGCCATACAGCCCTGGACAAATCCAGCCTCCAGTCTCCTCTCCCTTAAAATGGGCTGTTTTTAGATACTGGCTTAGATGAGCTTTAACGGCACTTCCATCTCTAAAATTCTAGGATTCTGCAACTATAAACTGGAGTGTTTATATTTACCAAACAGAGCTGAAAATATCATCTCAGTTGAAGATTCATATATTTTAAATACACCGAGGGAGCTCACTATTTATAGCAAAAACGTTGGTGAATGAATCTTTTTTTTTTTTTTTTTTTTTTTTTGTCCAACAGTCTTTGGTGCCATTTTCAGCAAAGGGAAGAATGATTCTCCCATTACCTGCTTTCTTCATTTGGAGGCTGGTGCAGAAGGTTTTTTTCCTGAAGTTTTCCCAGTGGAGAGCACTTCTCTTTGAAGGATCTCACAGTTTAGAGCCAAAGATTTTTCCTGTTACAAAAAGTGGGAAATGGATGCACAAAGGGATGCACAAAGCTGGCAACTTCTTGACGCTTAACTAGTGATCTTCTTAGCTACCCCGGTTTACCTCAGTGGGTCTGTGGCCTCCCTGTGGAGGGCAGTTCCTCCAGTGATGCATCCCCTTTCTCCGTCCTATGCATCCCTTGTTTGTGGCTTCCTGTGAATCCCCAGGGTGGGGCTGTTGGCGATCTGAAGGGGGCCTGCCTCCAGATCTAGCACCTCAGTCTGGTTATACTTTCCTTCTGCTACGTGACCAGTCCATCTTTTTTTTTTTTTCAGTCATACCAAAAAAAAACCCAAATCAAAGCAAACTCGGGACTCATAGTTTTCTTTGTTCTTCCCCAGACTCCACAAGGAACTCTTAAAAAAAAAAAAGTCGGCACTTCTCTGTATAGTCAGCAAAACATATGATAGATTTCCTCTAAAATGCTACTTCACAGACATTATGAAAGCAACTGAGGCAGTGTAAGCATACTAGAAAGCAATTCATCAATATAGATGGCAGGTTGAAATTTAATAATTGAGGTGTTTACATTCACCTAGGAATCCTGAAAATAGAATATCAGTTGAAGATTAGATGAGATTTAAGTAACCAAAATTAATTCCAATAAAAGCATAAAAGCTTCTCACTTGGAAAGGGAAATATCATCAATTCACTGGAAATTGCTTCCTGAAAGAAGAAAAAAAAAGTTAAGTACTTGTTTCTTGCAATTTATTCAAAACACCTTTCCTCATTCATAATCAGATAGCTCTCCGCATGGTAGCCCCTAACGAAATTCTAAAAGAAATTAGCATTAAGAATAAAAGGATTTCCAGATCAAAAGAGAGCATTTTTATATTTGTTCAAACAAATTATCAATGAAAGTGTTATTTAACATAAGACTGATCCTTTGTAACTGACAACCAGATTTCCTGTAGCAATTATTCTGTGATTCAATAAATCTTACTAGAATAGACTAAGCCAGTTGTTACTTGAGAGGAAAATGTTAGCTTCTTTCATTTTATATATGTGTGTGTGCCTCATGCACATTACATATATGTAATGTATATATGACATATTACATCTATGTCTCCCCTGCATTAATAATAAAGCTACGACACAGCTGACTTTGGTCCTTCTTAATGTGATCTTAACTGGTATTTCAAAGCTTGAAGAGGTGAGATATATAGTTTTCAGAGTTTAATCAAAGCTCAGCAGAAATTTTCTCGTTCAGTCGTTTTTCAATCACGTTCAACTCTTTATGACCCCATTTCGGGTTTTCTTGGCAAAGATACTGGGATCATTTGCTATTTCCTTCTCCTCATTTTACAGGTGAGGAAACTGAGGCAGAGAGGATGAAGTGACTTGTGCAGGGTCCCATAGTTATAGTTAATTATTTGAGGCCAGATTTGAACTCAGGAAGACTCCAGGCCTGGTGCTCTGTGCACTATGGTGCCCCTTAACTGTCCAGGCAACAGAAGATACAAATGATAAAAGCTAGCCAAATACATAGCTCTAATTGGCAACTAAAGTTATTTTAGGATGTATGAGGACATATTTTGTCCATCTTTGGTGTTTGTTGTCCAACATTGAGTCTACCCTTAATCTTTGTTTTCCCTTTGGTTTTTGCCAGAGGATGATAATAATAATTATAGCAAATCACATTTCTGTAGCATTTTAAGATTTTCAAAACACTTAACATACACTATCTAATTAGTTGTTTTCAGAGGCCTTAACTGGTGTTTTATATCATATTCATTATTCATATCATAGGGAAGCAAAGACTCTAGAAGTAGAGTACCCGAGTTCAAATCCTTACTTATTGTGTGACTTTAATCATTTGACTTTAGGGGTCTCAGTGTGCCCATCTGCAAAGTTAGGGGTTCAGACTTGATGATGTCTGGTCTCTCCCAGATCTAGAGCCAGGGGCCTCTCAGCAGGCCCAAGAGGTGCATGTCTTGAAATGAAGGAAGAAATGGGTCTCAGAGAAGGTCTTCGACACACTTAGCTGAGGTTCCTTGGCTGGTCCTGTCCAGATGGACCAGACCATCAGCCCATGTTCCCTGAGGGTTTGCTGTATGTGGGATAATGTATAGGGCCCTGGGGAAGCGAAGACACCCGAGACAACTCAATGAAAGCATCCACCAGATTCTCTGGTTGTATGAGTCACACATTTCCCCTACTCCCACCTCCCACAAGTAACAGATTGCTAAGGGGCTCTCTTTAAAACACTTGGTCACTGTGGAGACCCATCCCCGCCCCATCCCCATCCCCCAGTCTTCCCTTGAGAGTGTGTATATAGAGGCAGCTTTGGAAGAGTGGGATGTTTCTATTTTTTTCTTGCTCCCTTTTATTTTCAAAGTAAAATATTTTTTAGTCTTAAATCATTTCCCCTCTTAATTTTGGTTCACCTGACCAATGTATGTGAAGATGGGCGCCCATTATGGTCCTAGAGTACCATCTAATGTCAGAAATGGAATGGCCATCGAGATCTTACAGCTTGATCCCTCCATTTCACAGATGCAGAAAGGGGGAAGAAATTGCCCCAAATCATACAAGTTCTTGGCAGAATGGGGGCCCTTGAACCCGGGTCCAGATCCCCCAAGACCCTTCTATGCTTAATCTCATTCAGCTTGACCTCCTTTTCAGCTTTCATCTCTCCTTTCACAAAGTGGCCTTTATTGGACTCTTTGCCAGAATGTTATCCCGGGGATGAGGCAGAGGCACTCTCCATTATGAAAGGAGGTGAAAGGCCCAGCCAAGCCAATCACATGGAATAGGAGTGTGTGGCCTGGAATTGTTAAGTGTACCGCCACGCGCTGCCACAGCCCACGTATTATTACATCTGGTGATAAATGGCCCAGAGACAGGCTGTGGGCTGCCAGCCTCCTTATTAATACATATTTGTTCATTCTTTGGGTGCATGTCAATTAACAGAGAAAGGATGGAATTTTTAAATGTATGATTTATAACATTAATTAGAAAAGATTCTACACTATTTGATTAGTTGCATTGCTCATTTGAATATATTTATACTGATTAATCTCAGTATTGTGCCCATGAATATCTGACTATCCCAGATATCTATTTATATATTAATGTATTCCCGGAATTGCTATATTAAATGATTGCTACATCATTAATAACAATGGTAAATATTATTAATTTTAATCATTGAGTAGCCTGTTAGATATCAAACCTTGATTATTCTGCTCACTGTTGAAAAAAGGCATAAAGTAGTTTAGAAGATTCTAAAAGGAATATATTACCTTTAAATTAAGTTGATTAATATTACATGTTTACTCACAATTTTTTCACAGATTAATAGTGAATGAATTTGCATCGCTATTACTTATTTTGAGGTTAATTAACTTTTTTGCATTCTAGTCATTATTTTACTTCTATATTATATATGTTGACATATTGTTTCCAGTCTTCACTATCCAAATCCACATCCTAGTTCATCATTTTCTTTATCTCTCAATGAAAACCATATTAGTATCCGTAGTCATCATACATCGTATGTAAATATAGAAATGGGGAAAAAAATTTAAAGCAAGAATCATTACGACTTTTATTAATTACAAAATTGACATTGTCATTTCAAAGAAAGAAAATAAGACTGACGTAGGTTATCAGTGTTTCTGGAGTTTTTCACATTAATGTTTTAGCTTTGATATAAAACAGCTGCCTGTTTAGTGAATGCATCCTGTGTCTTAGGAGTTTCAACTGACAATTACTCTTACTCATTGGGTTAATTACTTTTTTATTAAGGCAAAAGGAGGCTATCAAAGATACTTCTTTTGTGACCTCCGTCCTAAATGTTATCCATTTCCGTAAGAAGGCTTTCTTAACTCCCAAGTTTTTAACATTTCACCCTGTAAAACCAGGGCTAGGCTGGGATTTCTTTGAGGGACATAAAACAGAGAGGGGCATAACCATCAAATTATAGGTTCACCACATCAGAGAAAGTATTAATGGGCAGATGTCAATATCATACATCATTTGAGAGAAAACACAAGCTCTCCTTGCATTGGTTTCCACTTTTCAATCCTTGGAACACTGCTTCTTTTTAGATCTAAATGTCAGACTTTATAATCCCCACATTTCAGTTCCATTTTGTTGATCTAGGCCCGGATTTCCCAGATATCTTGATTAATTTGAATCATGACGCCATCATTTCTGGGATATCCAACAATTACTCTCCTCTCTGTGAAGTCTGCAGGTTATCATCCTTTATGTTCCTTTCCGGGAACTATTTTTAAGAAAAGTATTTCTATTAATTTTTTTTTACATCACCCAAACTTTTCCCATTCGAGAGTCTTTGCTGCCACAAAAAGTGCTGTTGTAATTATTTGGGAGTATGTGGAACTTTACTCTTTGTCACTGAGCATTTGGGGATATATGTCTAACTGCAGAATCTCTGGGTCAAAGGATAGGACATTTTCTCCATTTTATTTCCATAATTACAAATTGCTTTCCACAGTGGTTATACAAGTAGAACATTAGTGTGCCTGTGTTTCTACACACCTTCCAATGTTGTATTTCCCATCTTTGATCATCTTTGGCTGTTTGCGGCCCCATGAGGGGAAATCTCAGGACTGTTTTGATTTTCATTTCTCATTATTAGTGATTGGAGCATTGATTGCAATTCTATCAAAACTGCATTTTAAGAGTTAATTGGCAAACTAATATTCATTGGAGGACAAGAGGTATAGGGTATAGGTTCTAATGGGAGAGAAGATGGGGTTTATGGGGAGAAGTTCAGCAGGGAGGTGACTAACTGACCTGCTGCTCCCCATTTTTGTCCAAGTTGGTTTTCCAATGTCTAGAACTGGCTCTTCCTCACTTCCACTTGAAGCAAGGCTCAAGCTTCAAGTTGATTTAAGTTTTTAGGTGTCATAGAGTTGGGGGAGGGATCAAGAATAATTGTAATAAAGGGCTGAAATGGAGAGAAAGCCAATTTTCTGCAGCAGGGCCAGGACAAAAGATTGATAGCCGTAAAACTCAGTCACTCAACAGATGTTGAATAAGAGCCCACCATGTGCCAAGCATCATGCAGGATCCAGGAGTTTGTCCCGTCGAGGGCTATTCAACAATGGGAGACACCTTGAGAGGTCATGGGCTTCTAGCTGTTGGTCTGCTAGGCTCTGCTGCCATGTTCAACACTTGCCTCCTATCTCTCTGAGGTTCCTGTGATAGTCTGAAATGATAGGATCTTCCCAATGATATCACTGCTGCCAGCATTAAATAGCAAGATACTTGACTTGGTATCTTCTATGAGACTTCTAGGCATTCTGATTAGTAGAATATAAACTCCATATAGACAGGGACCACTTTTGTTTTGTTTCTTTGTCTGTTATACCAAGCACTGTGACTGGCATGCAGTAGGCACTTAATAAATGTTTATTGAAAACTGTCAAAGACTTAGCAGATAAAGAAATAGAAGCCCAAGTTAAATGGACTTGTCCAGGATCACACACCTAAGAAGTGTCTTGAGACAGGATTTGACTTCAAGTCTAGCACTTTGTCCACTGGGACATGCTGCACACAACTTTGGAAAATGAGTGAGAAAATGTTGATAAAGCAGATTAAACTTAAAAGGGTTTGGTAGGTATAGCTGGTCATTAACCATTCACCAGCACAGCCCTGTCTAGACTCCATTAATTTTGGGGGCTGCCAATTAATTAATTAATAAATGTTTAGTGGGTACTGTCAAGCTCCTTAACAATTATGAGCAAGCAACTATGAGCAGAAGCATTTCAGATTTCTGTTAAGAAGTTATGAGTGAAGCCTAAATTTCATGATGTTGAAAGGATTTCTGTTCATATAAACAGGTTCGATTCACTGACCTCTGAAGTTTTAGGCAATTCTGACATTCTGAGAGTCATGTTTAGGCCTTGTATTGGTGTTTTAAAAAGAAATAATTGATTCATTTTTTCTTTGAGAGAGATAATTTTGACTTCATTTGTAAGATAAATATTTGAGGAAGCATACTTATTTCACATACAGGCAAATTAAAGGGCTGAGAAATATAGTAGTCCAAATACTTTCCTGAGAGTAGCCTGATAATTTAGAATAAGAAATAAGTCTTTCATGCATAGAAGATGGTTCTACCTTTTCTCCTGTTATACCATGCACTCTATTTTCCAGGCAATCTAACTGACCTGCTGTTCCCCAATTTTGTCCAAGTTGGTTTTCCAAGGTCTAGAACTGGCTCTTCCTCACTTCCACTTGAAGCAAGGCTCAAGCCTTGGGTTGATTTAAGTTTTTAGGTGCCATAGAGTTGGGGGAGGGATCAATGCTGGATGATGAATCCAAACATTTCTTGATAGGCTGGAGTATCAAAAGGGACCCCCAAAAAGAAACAATGGGGATAGAAACATAAAAGTTGTGCACTTGAGTTTAAACAAGTCACTTCACAGCTACAGAATAGGAAACAATGGTTGGAGATTAATTTGTTTAAAAAAATAGAGATCTAGGGATGTTAGTGGAATGCTAACTCAGTAGGAATCATCTGAGTGATGAGGCAGCCCCCAAAATTAATGGAGTCTAGACAGGGTTGTGCTGGTGAATGGTTAATGACAAGCTATACCTACCAAATCCTTTTTAAGTTTAATCTGCTTTATCAACATTTTTTCACTCATTTTCCAAAGTCTAGAAAATGAAGAAAATAATAAATCAAGCCCTGATTTGTAGCCTTTATAGATTTCCAAGGTATAAATGCTCACACTGAAAATTTCATAATCATCTCTCTTGAGCCCTTCAAACTGACTATAGTTCACCCTCTTAAAGTTGTTCAGTTGTTTTTCAGCTGTGTCCAGTCTCTGTGGCCCAATTTGGTGATTTTTTTGGCAGAGATACTGGTTTGCCATTTCCTTCTCCAGTTCATTTTACAGACGGAGAAACTGAGGCCACCAGGAGGAACTGTTGCGCAGGGTCACATAGCTAGTAGCTGAGGCCAGATTGCAAATCAAGAAGGTCAGTCTTCCTGCCTCTGGACTCAGCACACTGCAGTGTCCCACCTTACATTAATAGGTGAAAGTTCCAGGAGAGACCTTGACTGAACAATATGGGAGACCCTGGCTCAGGACCGCCCAGCATGGCCTGACCTCATCAAAGAAGAGGCTGTGCTCTATAAGCAAGCAAAATGCATTAGCTCAGAAGAAAAACAAGATGAGCAAAATTAAGAGCAGCCACACCAAATGTCCCCAAAAGTCCCCAAAAGGGACTATTTGTGTCCAGTCTGTGGTGGAGCATCCTGAGTTCGCATCGGTCTGATCCACCACAGCCAGACACACTGCAACTCGACTCTTAACATAGCGATGTCCTTTTGGTCCGCTCCGAGAACAGAGACAACCACCAAGTTCCAAGAACAAGAAGGGGACAGTCTGTCCGTTTGCAATACCGTGTTCAGTTTTGAGCACCTCATGTTAAGTAGGTCTTTGATAAACCATTGAGAGTCTGGCCCTGGAGCTGGGAAGACCCTGGAATAAGTCTCATTGTGGACACTAAGGGCTTGGGGATCGGCCTTTCTGTGGCCCAGAAAACTCTAAGATGATAAATTGCAGGGATGGTACCCACCTACATTGATGAACTGGAGGAATCCTTGAGGAAGGCAGCCAAGAAAATGAGAAGGGCCTTGAGTCAATGACTTATAAAGGTTGGCTGGAAGAATTGGGGGTGTTTAGCCTGGAGAAGAGGGGACTCATAATTAGAGGGAACATGACAAGTATATTCAAGTGTCTGAAAGGCTGTCCTGTGATGGAGAGATTAGAAGTGTTCTGCTTGGCCCCAGAGGGGAGGAGGAGGAGTGATTGATAGACACTACAAAGAAATAGGACAAGGAAGGGAAATTCTGCCGAAGCTCCATCATGATCTTTCTCCATTTTAGTTTGCTTTTCAGACAAAATCTTGGAGCAGGAGAGAATGGCAAGTGTGGGATTTAACAAGGTAAAGTCTATACATGAAATCAGAATTTAAAATGTCTACTTCAAAAAAACCACGTGTTCTGAAAGGTGACATTTGAGTTTGGGGGAGATGGGAGCAAAGGGATGGCACAGTCCCAAGTTTTGTTTGCCTTATTGCATAGCAGACTGACAAATCAATGCAAGAAGAAAAATCATTTCAGAATATAGTTAAAAGGCCCACAGAATCGCAGCCACGCCCAGAGCCATCCAGTCCAATCTGTTAGTAAGCAAGACTGTCACCAAAAACCCACCCAAGAAGTGATTACCCAGTTCGTTACAGAAGACCTCCTCTAATGAAGAAGACTGGCGACCTCGGATTCTGAGACAGACCTTTGGAACAGCTCTTACAGGAAGCCTTTTCTGGCATCCGTCGAAATCTGCCCCTGCAACTTATGTCCATAGCTCCTGGTCCTGCTCTCTAGGCAGAAATGTTTTTAGCACATTAATTGACAGGGTGTTTTTTAAACAATTTAGATCTTTTGGAGGATCTGCAGTTCCATTGATGGGAGTGCACAGCTCACAGCCCTTCTACATGTTCCCATCTTGGCTCTTAGCTCACCTATAAACCCTCCCCAGGGGCTCCACTCAACATGATCAGGCTTCCTCTACTGCCCTTACTTTACATGACTACCCAGAGAATCCCCTTTCCATCCTTCAGTCATCTCTTGCTCTGTCACAGTTAGACATCTCTCTCTCTTTTTATTATTATTATTATTATAGTAACTTTTTATTGACAGAACCCATGCCAGGGTAATTTTTTTTACAACATTATCCCTTGCACTCACTTCTGTTCCGATTTTCCTCCCCCCCTCCACCCCCATCCCTAGATGGCAAGCAGTCCTATATATGTTGAATATGTCCTAGTATATCCTAGATACAATGTATGTGTGCAGATCCAAACAGTTTTCTTGTTGCACAGGGAGAATTGGATTCAGAAGGTAGAAATAACCCGGGAAGAAAAACAAAAATGCAAACAGTTTACATTCATTTCCCAGTGTTTTTTCTTTGGGTGTAGCTGCTTCTGTCCATCATTGATCAATTGAAACTGAATTAGATCTCTTTGTCAAAGAAATCCACTTCCATCAGATTACATCTTCATACAGTATCGTTGTTGACGTATATAATGATCTCTTGGTTCTGCTCATTTCACTTAGTATCAGTTCATGTAATTCTCTCCAAGCTTCTCTGTATTCATCTTGCTGGTCATTTCTTACAGAACAATAATATTCCATAACATTCATATACCACAATTTACCCAACCATTCTCCAATTGATGGGCATCCACTTAGTTTCCAGCTTTTAGCCACTACAAACAGGGCTGCCACAAACATTTTGGCACATACTGGTCCCTTTCCCTTCTTTAGTATCTCCTTGGGGTATAAGCCCAGTAGAAACACTGCTGGATCAAAGGGTATGCACAGTTTGATAACTTTTTGGGCATAATTCCAGATTGCTCTCCAGAATGGTTGGATTCGTTCACAACTCCACCAACAATGAATCAGTATCCCAGTTTTCCGCTCGCCCCAACAATCATCATTATTTATTCCTGTCATCTAAGCCAATCTGACAGGTGTGTAGTGGTATCTCAGAGTTGTCTTAATTTGCATTTCTCTGATTAATAATGATGTGGAACACTCTTTCATATGAGTGGTAATAATTTCAATTTCATCATCTGAAAATTGTCTGTTCATATCCTTTGACCATTTATCAATTGGAGAATGGCTTGGTTTCTTATAAATTAGAGTCAGTTCTCTATATATTTTGGAAATGAGGCCTTTATCAGAACCTTTAACTGTGAAGATGTTTTCCCAGTTTGTTGCTTCCCTTCTAATCTTGTTTACATTAGTTTTGTTTGTACAGAAGCTTTTTAATTTGATGTAATCAAAATTTTCTATTTTGTGATCAATAATGGTCTCTAGTTCGTCTTTAGTCACAAATTTCTTCCTCTTCCACAAGTCTGAGAGATAAACTATCCTATGTTCCTCCAATTTGTTTATAATCTCGTTCTTTATGTCTAAATCATGGACCCATTTTGATCTTATCTTGGTATACTGTGTTAAGTGTGGGTCCATGCCTAATTTCTGCCATACTAATTTCCAATTATCCCAGCAGTTTTTGTTAAATAATGAATTCTTATCCCAAAAGTGAGGATCTTTGGGTTTGTCAAACACTATATTGCTATAGTTGACTATTCTGTCTTGTAAACCTAACCTGTTCCACTGATCAACAGTTAGACATCTCTCAAATGGCCCCTTTGCATTGCTTTTCTTGTACAGTTCTTCTTGGTGGGAGCCTATTCTGGCTGGGCTTGAGCTTTTTTCTCTCCATTGCCTTTTGGTAACATCCTGAAGTTTTAATTGGTCCAACAAAGGAACAGAAACCAACAAAGAAGTGAGATTCCTGAAAAAGTGGATAACCGCAGGTGCTCCCCTTTGTGGACGATGCTGTGCTGATTGCATCAGAAGTGTCCAAATGAGATCCATCAGCATCGCTCAAGAGGCCTCTCTATCCATACTGGAGAAACCAAATGATTTCTGAACCCCTGCTGACCAGGCAGTGGGATGGAAAACCCAGAGTGGATCCATCAACACATATGTCTTGAATACACACTCGTTGGGCTCAGAGTTGGCAAGTTGACACTGGGGAAATTGAATGGTACTTTTGACGACCCCACAGTTTTTTTTTTAATTTGACTCATCTTTTTAAAACTCATATTCTTCAAGTGATGATGAGGGCCACAGGTTATGGTTTCAAAATTATGGTTTCTAAAGAACTGGAATCAATCTGAAAGGCAGTATTTAAAATTAAAAGACTGAAAATCAGGCATCTCAGAACGGTCTCTGTCCCCATTCTTGGAATTCAAAGGAAGATGTGATTACATAATAATTCATAATTGTCACTTCAAGAAAATAATTAAAATTAAAAGCTTTTTGATTGAATTTTCTAGTAAAAGGCTACTGAATGTTCTGGATTTGAGAAGTTTCATGGAAATAATTTTCTGCTTTTTTTCTGATTGGTTTTTCTTTATTTTTAAATACTATTTCTGAAAGCCCAGCTCATTATGGGAGACATGGTTACAGTGTTCAGAGGACAGGCACGTTGCTCCATTTGTTCAAACTGTGTTTTTTAATTGGGCTTTTTATTTATAAATGAATAGTGTAACAGACCAATTATTTAGCCTTAATCCTAACACTCAGTACTGTAGGTGCAGAGTTTTTGTCTCTTTTATGACACTCTGCACCAATGGAATGACTTTGTAATAAAAGAATTCTTTCGTACTCAACAGTACACCATTTGTTCCATGTTTTGATTACATTTTATATACTGTGCCATTTTCCACATACTTATTGGCGCCTTTGAGATTCAAAAGGGAAACCCTATTTAACTAAACAAAATTGATTGCATTCTCATAAAATATAATTTCTTAGGCTTAGTAAAAAGGGTTTTAAATAATACTTAAGAAAATTTGGTTTTTCCAGAAAACCTTTTATTCTAAGAGAATACCATTGAATGGCCAATAATCTCTGAATGTTTCCTAGTCACCCATTCAACTTCTCACTGAAAAGTATTTGCAGTGTAGTTTTAAGTCGCTCCTGTGCTCCATGGACCACCCACTCGGCTATTGAGAGTTCCTAAGAAGAAAAAGAAAAAACACAATGCTTCTTAAAGTTTCCTGTCCTGGGACCCAAATTTGAAATCAACATGTCATTTCATTTGCAGGGACAGTGGAGAAACAATGTATTCAACGGCCAAGGCCTCATGATTCATTGTTCTGGCATCATTTATGATGGCTTGTGGATCAATGGCTATCCGGCAAGTATGTCATTTATTTTGTTTTTCATTTATTAAACAGATTCGGTGGACCGCTTTGATAGTCCCTCCATCAATTAATATGGCTTATTGGTTGTGTTCACATTTCTGGGTGACCCTGTTCTAAATGAGCCTGACGGGCGTAGGGTTAGAGCTCATGCCAGTAGTTGTTAGATTAAGTGGGCATTCAGGGGAGTGGGGGAGAAGAGACTGTTCCTAGAATCAAATTAGATGAAGAGCTCTAATGGAACGGGAAAAGCGATTCTCAGTTCTTTTTGGAAGAGCAGTTTGCTAATTTCACTTTAAAATAGGAGCAAGTTTCAGCCCAGGTTCGAATTTCTGTCCAAATGAGACTTGACCTGCCCATTTGCAGTCTGGCCAGCACGTGGAAGAGGGAATCATTCTGGAAATAAGCAGCTTGGATCACAGTTGGATTGTGAAGCTCCACAGACTAGAGGACAAGCTACTCGGACTCATTCTGTAGCATTTTCGCTGTGAATTAGCTTTAGCTCTGTGTTCTTGAATTCCCTCTTGCTTTTTGCTCCATTATTTTATTAGAGCAAAATGTTTAAGAACAGTAAGAGAGGTAGAAAAAACCCAGCCACATGAGACATCATTTTGTTCCAACCAAAATCCCTGGCCACTTCCAATCGGGTCTGTTTCTCCGGGCCCTGCCAGGAAGCAAGAAGGTAGGGCTCCCACGGGGCAACTCCAGTGGAGAGAGTTGGGAGAGCTGAAAGGCTGACATCACCTGGACTAAGCTCTCCCCTCCTCCTCTCCCTGCTGCTAAACAAAGCAAGCCCCAAGATGCTCCTTCTTGGCCCTGTGCAAATGTACTTCATGGATCTTTGGCGTCCAGCACCACATAGAAGATGCTGGGCAGAAAAGTCAGGTTGTTCTACAACATGCAAGTGGGAAAAAACTACTCCTAGTAATATATTTATGCAGTGTTTTCATTTCCATTATATCAATTCAACCTAAATAGGAATAGTGAATATCTTTCCAATTAATTCTTCAAAAAGTGTTTTATAATTATATTTATACACATCTTGAGTATATTAAAGTAGGATAACCCCCTAGATATTTTATGCATTTTGTACTTTTGTGTTTGCTTTTCTAAAAATTCAATTAAAAGGTTTTTAATCAATAAGAATCTGCTCTCTCCTTCGCACCTCCTCTCCCCTTCACAGAGAAAGAAAAACTAAATCTCTGTTACATAGAGTCAAACAAAACAAATTATCTTGTTTCCATTTCCCAAAGAAAATATATGTCTCAATCTTCATTAAGAGTTCATCAGTTCTCAGGAGGTGTACTCTAAAGTGTTAACTTTGGGTCTGTGGAAAGCTAGGAGGTGCAGGGAAGAGAGCTCTAGGTCTGGAGTCAGGAATACCTGAGTTCAAATCCAGCCTCAGATACTTGCTAGCTGTGTGACCCTGGGGAAGTCACTTAAACTTATTTGGCTCAGTTTCCTTATCTGCAAAATGAAGAAGAAATGATAAACCACTCCAGCATCTTTGCCAAGAAAAGCCCAAATGGGAACATGAAGATTCACTCACAGCTGAATTGACTGAACATCAAAGTACAATGGAAAAAATAGTGGGCTATTAAAGAGACCTAATCTTTTTACAAATAACATGTGAAGGACCTTTTTATACTTGAAAGACTAATATTAATTATCTGACCTACTGCCTTAGAAATCAGAATCAAAGTCATCAAGATTCAAAGCAGGAAATAATGAAGAAGAAAAAGGAAAAGGAGGAAGAAAGCAAGGAAGAAGAGAGGGACAGAAGAAAAGAAGGAAGAAAGAAGGGAGGGAGGGAAGGAAGAAGGAAGGAAGAACAGAAAAGAAGGAGAGAAGAAAGGGAGGAAGGAAGAAAGGAAGCAAGGAGGGGAGGAAAGAAGGAAGTAAGGAAGAAAGAATAGAGAGAGGGAGAAAGGAAGGAAAGATGGAAAAAGGAGGGATGGAGCAATGAAGGAAGGATGAAAGGAAGAAGAAAGGGAAGAAGAAAAGAAAGGAGAGAGGAAGGGAGGGATAGAAGAAGGGAAGAAGGAAGGGAAAGAGGGAGAGTGGAAGGAAGAAATGACAAAAGGAAGGAGGGAGAGGGAGGGAGAAATGGAGGAAGGAAGGAGGAGGGAAGAAAGGACATGGCTCACATAGCATTACTGATTGGTTATCTCTGTTAACTGAAAAAATGGTTCTATATCAGTTAATTCCATAGTTAGACCTTCTGATTTATATCCTAGGCCTTTAGTCAACTTATGTTAAATTTTAGAATGGTTTGGTTTTAATATATTTATGTCATGAGTATGAAATGTAGTGGTTTTGGATAGTGTTAGATAGAATATTCCTATATCATACATTTATAATAATAATTTTTGATATTTATACAACACTTTAAGATTTACAAAACACTTTACATTATCTTCTTTGGTCCTATGGTATTGGTTGATGTAAATTCATCAGTGACCTTGGATGAGCCTTTCAGTTTCTCTCTCTATAAATGAAGAGGTTGAATGGGATGGCCTTCCAATACTGGTTCCAATTCTAAAAATGTATTTTATTTTATTTTATTATTTACAATTACATGTAAAAATAGATTTCGACATTAATTTTTTATAAGATTTTGAGCTCCAAATTTTTCTCTCCGCCCTTTCTCTCCCCAAGACAATGAGCAAGTTTGTCTAGGTTACTTATGTGTAATTCTAACAATATGTACTTGTGATCTATGACTTAGTAGCCGTGTTTTAGAGAGATGGGATGGGAAAGGATGGACTCTGAGAATTCAGATGGTCTTAGAGCTTTCAAATGTCACAGGTAAAATTTTAATCCAAAATTTTTTTTCAAGTCTTCAAGTCTTTCAAGACAAATCTTCAAGTCTGTACCCTATCTGCTATATCAATGGAGTTGATACTACTGTTATTATCCCCATTATGCAGATGAGGAAATACAAAATTCTAAATAGATTCGAGTTCTTTTATTGAAGAAAAAGGAGATTGAGCTATACAGTACAGTGGATAGTGTATCGACCCTGTTATCAGAAGGTCCTGAATTCAGATCTATTTGTGTGACCCTAGGCTAGTCATTTAACCCCAATTCCTTCCATAAAAACCAAAACCACTTCTCTTCCTTTAAACCAGAAGGCATCTATTTAGATGAGAAGATTCATGGGTATCACCAAAAAAAAAAATATTCAGAAACAACAAAGGAAGTATCAGAGTTTTCTGGTCTGCTGAGATTACCAGCTAATTCTTGCCTTTGGGCGGCTTGTAGCATCTTGGGAGACAGCCTTTGCTACAAAGAGCGCTTCGTAATCATTGTGAGTGGCCATAAATCTGAGCTTGGTATTACAAATTATTTTACTCATGTTGATGAAACAATCAAAAGAGCTTTGAGCGGCACTTTGTCTTCAGAAATAGCCAAAAATTGCTGACTCAGATGGAGAAGATGCTACAGCTGAATCTGATCCAAGTCAGTAAGACATACTAGAATGTTCCACTTAAATGGTAAATCTAAATACCTTTCATGCTGCTCACCTTCAGCATTTTCAACATGCATTAAATCAGCAAATCTTTGCAATCTATATTTAATATCAGTTCACTTGCATAGTTGAAATGCTATAAATAATTTTGCCAAACCCAATAAAGCAACATAATAAAGTCATGGCTTTAATTTTAAAGGTATTTGTTAAGTTGCTTTAATATGCTTAGTATTGAATATTAAACAAAAAAAAACCCTTTTCTTGTTGACTAGCTCTTGTTATTTGCATAGTATCTCACTAAGCAGTGATGCCTTGTTTTTCAATTCCGAACAGACCTCAAGATTTTGTGCGTTTCTCCAGAGTTCCTCTGAAAAAGTATTTGGTATTTTTCCCAAAAAGTTAGGTTAGAGTTGATATTCTGCAATATCATGTCTGGAAATTTTGGCATTTTTAGAAGGGTAAAAAAGTCACTAATATAACCCACACATTGTTGATGTACTTGCAAAGCAGTGAACTCTCTTCTCTTTTGGAGAAAAATCTGGCTGCATGATATACTACAAGAGTAATAACATTAATAATATCTTTAATTCAATATTCTCATTTGGGAGAATATGCCATAAAAACATTATAAAGAAGAGGGAGGCTAACTGTTTAAAGAAATTTGTAACAAATCAAAAGAAGCAAATCCAGAATATCGGTGACATGCTAACATAAAAATACATGCACAAACATATCGGTAAACAAGTGACTGAAGAACAATTGTAAGGGGATGACAATGGTTAAGTCTCGAATGTAATGGAATATTATTGTGCTATAAGAAATTATGAACAGGCTGATTTCAGACATACCTGGAAAGACTTATATGAACTGAAGTAGAGTGAAGTAAGCAGAACCAGGATAACAATGTACACAGTAAAAACAAGATTGTGACGCTCAACTATGATGGACTTATCTCTTCTTCACAGTACAGTGATCTAAAAATTCAAAAATGCCATCTGCATCCAAAGAAAGAACTGTAGAGACTAAATATGGATTGAAGCATATTATTTTCACTTTTTCTTCCTCATGGTTTGATACAAAGGGAGGGAATCGCTAATAATTTGTCATTGATATCTATGTGTCAAAGGTCATTTTTTGAAAAGTTTAGTTAATAGGTTTTATAATTTTTGTTACTGTTTAAGTTCTTTAAATAAGAGAAACAACAGTCTTAATACAACCAAGAACAGAACCCAACTCATCTAAAAATGCTGTAGAATCACATTTCCTCTCTAGGAGTCATCCATTAGATGGATAAGAAATTCTAATGTGAGACCAGTGAGCTAGTTGTGGCAAACTAAATGTACTTTTATTTTTCTATGTTTTAGCTCAAGCTTCAAAGATTGTGATTTTGGGTCCAACAGTGATTAAAATGGTACAGGGATCTTCAATTACCTTGAAGGTTCAGCTCCAAACTGATGATGGAGAGGTTGTCAGAAGTAAGAGCATTTTTAATGTTTACAGATATATATATATATATATATATATATATATATATATATACTTCTTTAAAGTGTCATTTTTCATACAACAAGTACAATGTGAATGAGATATATATTACACTTTCCTTTCCCTTCAACACACAGTGATCATTGTTGAGAAATTGTCCCACACTCGGTGACCTTTTTCGTTCTCCCAAATAAAGAGGCCTTGTAAGAGGTGTTGTGGGGCAGGTGGAAAAGGATAGCCTTCGAAATCGGGGGAGCTGGAGATCAGATGCCAGCTCTACCTCCTGGTTTTCTTTTCTGTTAAAGAGGGTGTTGGGGTAGGTGACCTCTAAAGTTCTTTCCAGTTAATAGAACTTATAAGTAATTCTTTGGACTCCTTTCATAAATGCCCCCAAACAGCAGCTTAAATTTAAACTCTAGTATGGTTGGAGTTATCGCTCATTAAATAAATACGTGAATGAATATGTATAAACATATAATATAAATATTTAATCATAAATAAATAAATATGTATCACATTGTATGCAGATATATATATATATATATATATATATATATATACACACTCACATACATATGAATGCATATAGCCATGGGGGCGTAACTTGGCTTGAAGACAAGGACTAATTTGCTTTAATTTCTGGCTGCTTATCACCCGAATCCTAGAATGCAAAACAGAAAAGGGAAAGTATTCTAATAGGTATATTTGTGTGCAGAAGACATGGCTTAGTAAGAGGCGGCTGCCAATGGCTCAGGCTGCCATGGGAAGGTTTCTAATTGCCCTCATTGGAGGTATCCAAGCAAAGACCAGACATCCATCTGCCAGGGGTGGTTTACAAATAATTAAATCAATCCTGCCGTGACGCAGAGGAATGGACTAGATGACTTCCTAGAGGTTCCTTCCCACCCAAATGAGTCAATAATAATTGGAGAGAATTAGTGACAGCAAATATAAAACAGAAACCCTGGTTTCAGGGCAGCTGGGAGTGGGAGTTCTGAAAGTGTGGCTACATCCTTTAAATGTGGGATAGAAAACAGTGTCACCATGTAAAGAGCCTGACCCTGTACTTTTGGGACAGCCACTTGTGCCCCGACATCATTGAGAATCAGGGCAGGGAGGATTTTGACTGTTAATAAATTCTTCACGGCAGAGTACAATACAGAGACCCTTCTCCAACTATGGACTCCCCAAGCCAAATATGATTCCCTGAAAGAATTGTTCAGTGACCTTCTGATAATTCAGCAAGATATAAAACATAGACTTGACATACCTGTCAAAGTGCAGATGTGTTTGCCGCGGTGGTGAAGGAGATCCAGCAAAGAGGACGAATAAAAGAACTTCCCCTTTATGCCTTCAAATTCTCCTGTCCCTGGAAGACATCATGGTAATTACATCAAACCCTAGAACTCTGTACTTTTAAATAAATTACATCACACCTTCAAAAGGGCTCATTCTAATTATCCACACTAAAAACAAACAAGTGGCTGAAGATCCTTGTTATAGAAACCATGATATGCAATTGGATGGACAAGTCAGAGAGCTGGTCCCCAGGGACATTTATGTCTAGGAAGACAATGGGGACAGAGAGCTCATCCTAGGATTAAGCAAGAAGAGGAGAGCAAATGGAATCATCTTTGGGAAACCATGGGTACAGTTTAATGATCCTTGAACTTCTCCCTTAAATAAAGGCCACCACTTCCAGGGCAATAATATGGCTGAGTCAAGAAAAGCCCCAGTCTGAGAAGAATTAAAGTTAAGTTTCCCAGCAGAGCATTGGGGATGACAGTTCATGTGGCACTAGCAGGCCTGAACATAGAACAAGTAAGGGATTGCCCAGAAGAACTATCCCAAAGCAATGTACAATGAGAAAAAGCAGCGGGCTGGTGTCACAGGGCCAGTGATGGTGGATGGACGAGCCTTACCAGTATTCACCCAATGTCAAGAAATCTAAAAGACTATCACACAAAAATGCCGTATCTCCTGGCTAAAGCAAGACAGGGGCAATAGTCCCATAGGATGGACAAACATGGATGGGCTGGAATTGATCTCAGGCACTAGGACCCAGAAATGTGTGAGCGTGAGGGATTCAGTTAAGGTCTGCCATCTTACTGATGTGGGTTCTCCCTCTTGTGATGCTAATCCCATGCCCTCAGTGACTATCCACGTGAGCTTCCCAGACCAAAAAGAAAAAAGAATTCCCTGAGACCACAGTTCTAGAGTTAGAAGAGGCCTCGTAAAGCTCCCATTTTTCAGAGAATAAAACAAGTCAGTAGGGATGAGGTGGCCTGCCCAAAGTCACATGAGGGCCCCTTGCTATTCGGCCATACTGTGTGGTGGCTACCTTTCTTGACCCACCATTAAGATGGTCAGAGTCCATCCCTGGCCTGGGCTGGGGACTTTTCCTTTTCCTTGATGGGAACTGACAGGGCCTGGCTTTCCAAATCCGGAGTCACCTCCAGGGAAATGTGGACACAAGGACTCGAGTGTATGATTTGTTTCTATTAGGCCAACTGGGCAGAGGGCTATGGGGATTTCTCACAGGATATTGAAAGTCTTTTCTTTCAAAGTCAAAAACATCAAGAAACAACTAAGGCTTATCTAGATGACAACAAATCTTGCTTACAAATACCTATTAACGTAATTAAGAGAATAAAGTCCTTTGTTGACACTATTTAATAACTCTTATTTACTTTTACTTCCCTGTACAACCTTTAGCCCAGCAGGAGGCTTTTAAAATGAAAACATTTCATTATCTTCTCTATCTCAGGGAAGGTATGAACCACTAACATAGCACTCTTAGCCAGGGAGACCAACTGAATTTTTCCTGATTTCTTGCTCACACTGAGGTATGAACCACTCCTTTTCCACAGAAGCAGGGGACTCTCTAAGCAAGGCCACAGGAGAGGGAAATTCAGGCCCTTTGGCCAAGCCTTTTCACCAGAGACACCAGGATTCTGTCCTTCCCATCCCTGACATGGCGGGCCTGCCTCCCCGGGAACTGGCCCCTCTGGTGGGAAGGCTTGCCAAGCCCTCTTCAGGGCTTCAGGGCTGCTCATCTATATGGTGTCTGCCTGGCCCCTGACTCTCATCTGTGGCCCCAACAAGCTGTCCAGTCCATCCCAGCTGACGGTTGAGCCAAGCAGAAGGGAACTGAGGGGGTCCAAACCTGTGGGTGAGTTAGGGGCATCTACCTAAGCAGGAGAAGACTTCCCTTGGTGGAATGTGTGAGAACGATTTGTTCCAGGGCCCATAAAGAGGCTGAGGTGGGTTCTGCGGAGTGCCTAGAGCTTGCTCAGGTGCTCAGGTCATCTGCCACCTCCCGGCCCCTCAGGGGTCTTGACTTTTGTCCTGCCTCAGAATGTTGATGACTCAGGAAGAGAGAGCAAGGCTAATGACTTAATTCAACGAACAGGGAGGCTAAACATGGCCCTGTGATATCACTGACCCTCTCCAAAAATGGAAGACAAACAAAATCGCTTCCTGACCCATTTCCTTTCTCTTCCATATTCTGGACTTCCCGAAGGAGCCCACAAAAACAGCCTTGAATAAAGCAGAAACGTCTGGATTCAAATAGAAGCATGAAAGCTCATTCCAAAGCCGAATATTAACTTTTCCATTCAGAAAATATTTGTTAAGCAGCTAGGGTATGGCAGTATTACCCACAGTGCCTACTGTAAGGCACCAAAGAGAGCTGGCTTGAGAGTTCTCAGAATATGAATCCGTGTTCCACTTCTGAAACACATCAGCACTATGATCTGGACAAGTTGTTTGGTCAATTAGTAAGCATTCATTAGGGATCTGCCATATGTCAGGTACTACGCTAAACCCTGAGGAAATGAATACAAAATAAGAAACAAGCGCTCTTTGCAAAGATTTTATATTCTACCATGGAAGCAATGATTGAGATGCACATATGTGGGTATGTGTAGTATGATTTTCAGTGACACAGTTATAACTCAATGACGTTTTGAGTGTCACACATCTCATCCTACTGCAATATTACATTTTTACTATCAGGACATACCCAGGATGTCAAAACAAGAAAGGGGGGAAGTTTCATTAGGATTTTTTTTAGCTCAAATGTGAAATTGAAATGATTCTGAATGATAGGAACCGCCCTCAACCACAATTACTAAACAGGGAATGGCTCTGGGAATGAGCATTTGCCACAGCTTTGATAATGTTTCTTAATGAATTCAACCTAAAATTATAAGGCAAAATTGCTTATATGAAAAACTTACAATTCAGTAAAGTCATTTCAACAACAATTGATATTCTTTGAATCACAAGTAATCTCAAACTTCTGACAAGGGGATAGAGCGCTAGGCCTGGAGTCAGGTAGTCTCATCTTACAGAACTGAAATCAGGCCTCAGATACTTAGTGGCTGTGTGACCCTGGGCCAGTCCCTTCATCCTGTTTGCCTCAGTTTCCTTATCTGTCAAAGGAGCTGGAGGAGGAAAGGGCAAAGTACTCCAGTATCGCTGCCAAGAGAACCTCAACTGGGGTCAAGAAGAATTGGATATGAACATGCTGTTGGAAGTTCAAACAAGAAATGAGATCTTTATTCCCACACACATTTGCAGTGAGGTATTTTATGAGTTCAAACTCCACTTCTATCAAGTGTTTTTGGATCTCAAAGCAAATGTAAAAGAAATATCCACGTTTCAAAATCCATTTGATTATGGAATTGAGAAGTTTCTTCCAGTCCTTTGACTGAAGTGATTAATCTGCAATGTAATAATATACCAAAGGGCAAATATTCAGAGAAGGTTTTCTTTCCAAGCAATGAAGATGTACATGAAAATTACATGTTCATGGATTGATATCAGTATTTGGCAGTACCTATCTGTGTGAAAAGACATTTTCAAAGCTGAAATCTTCAAAAAGATTTTACAAAAGTATAAAATCTCATAACAGAGAAGCATTAATTTGCGATCAGATTTGAGGATAAGAAACACTTAGCTTGGAATCACAGTTAAGTCAAATATTATCTCCCCCCAAAAGAAATACATTCTTCTCAGTAGTAGACGGACATTACCAAAATTATATTCAGTCATTATTATTGTTTTAATTTTATCAATTGAAAATTGTTTTCTCTATTGTTATATAAGTTCTTATATACTGGATCCTCAATCTTGTCTCTTGGTCCACAAAGCTTAAAATGGCTTTTACTGTTTGGTCCTTTCCAAAAAAAAAAAAAATAACTTGCTAATTCCAATACCTGAAGAATAAATGAAAGGGAACCAAATACAAAGTCATTAGGAAGAGAAGGTCTGAGCAGTTGAGGGTGTGTGGCAAGAAACAGAAGAAAGAACATTGTGCTGAAGGCATGGATGAGACTTCCAGATTCCAAGCCCTTGAAGAAATGGAGGGTGTCTCTAAGGGGGAGGTAGGAAGTGAGAATATTCTAAGCAAAGTCCTCATGGGCAAACATACAGAGCAGGATGGCAGGGTTTACGTGTGAGGAACAGAGAAAAGCTCAGTTTGGCTAATATGTAATGAGATTGGAAAGATAGGTTGGGGTCATGTTGTGAAGGTCCTTAAAAGCAAAACGAGATTATATTTGATCTTAGAAGTGACTATTATTGAGTAGTATATAATAGATGTAATCTATGAGTCGGTATAATCAGATATGCAACTTAAAAAAGTGAAAAATCACTTTGGCAGCTCTGTGGAGGATGGATTGGAATGGGAGACACTTGAGGGAAGAGTAGCCCATTGCAGTGGGCTCAGCAAGCAGTGATGAGGACCTGAAATTGGATGATTAGTTATGTTAGTGGAGAAAACCCTGCCGACCAGATGGTTACGTTAGGTGAGAGAGAGTGAGGAGTCAAGAATACTGACAAGGTTATGAATCTGGGGAAATAATGTTGTCCCTAATAGTGAATTTTGGTAATGGGGAAGGTTTGGGGCAGAATATAATGAGTTCTGATCTAGACATGTTAATTTGAGATGCCCAAAGGCAATCTGGTTTGAAATTTTAATAAGCAGCTAGTGACAAGGGATTGGAGCTGAGGAAAGAGAGTTAGATATACAGATCATCTAGAATCATCTGGATATATGATTTAATCCTCTAGTCAAGTAAGAGGGGGGGAAATAAGAGGGCCCAGGGCAGAACCTTGAGACATGGCCACAGTCTGTGGGCAAGATCTGAATGAAGAGACTGAGATGTGGTGAAATAGAGCAGAGGAGGGAAGTGCCATCAAATCCCAGAGGGAAAGGGAATGTTCAACAGGGTCAGATGCAGCAGAGAGATCGAGAAAGATGAAGGACCTTCCAATTTGACAGTTTAGATCACTGGTCAGAGAGCAGTTTCAGTTCAATGCCATATTGCAAAGCATTGAGAATGGAAGGGAAGAAGTGGAAGCAATGAGTAAAGAAAGCTCTTTCTAAAAGAGTAAGGAAAGAACCATAGAATCTGAGAGTTGGACAGTACCTCTGCAGTCACCTGGTTCACACAACAAAGGAGTCCCCACTGTGACATCCTGACAAGGAATCAATCCTTCAGAATCTACCTGAAGTCCTTCAGGATAGGGGATGAGAAGAAATGAAGGACACTTCGAGATATGGTAAGGTCTACAGGCAGCTAGATGGTATAATAAATAGGACACTGGGCTTGGAATCAGGAAGTCTCATCTTTATGAATTTTAATCTGGCTTCATTTGCTTAGTAGCTGTGACCCTGGGGAAGTCACTTCCCCTTATGTGCCTCAGTTTCCTCATGTGTAAATGAGCTAGTGTCTCTGCCAAGAAAACCCAAAAGGAGTCATGAAGAATTGGTTATGACTGAACAATCACAACAACTAAGTATGACCTATTATTAAAGGTTTATAAGGATGGAAGTGGGAAGAGGAGACTTGATCATGTTTGTAGGCAGGAGGGAAGGAATCAGTTGATGGAAATATAGAGGCCATAGTTCACAAGGGTCTGAGGTATCTCCAAGACCAAATCTATCCTTACTCTCATGATGTCCATTGTGCCTTCTATTTGCATTCATACCCTTGTAGATCGCTTCAGTGTTCAAGTTGTTTTCTGGTCATGATGGCACGAACACACCACAGTTCTTGTTTGTGTTTTAAGAAATGTCCCTCCGAATAGGACCCATATGTGCAAAAATTAGTGGATGCCCATAAGTTGGGGGATGGCTAAATAAGTTATGGTATATGAATGTAAGAGAATATTATTGTTCTATAAAAAACAATCAGCAGGATGGTTTCAGAATATCCTGGAAAGACTGACATGAACTGATGCTAAGTGAAGTGAGCAGAACCAAGAGAATATTGTATGCTATGCAGTAACAAGATTATGTGATGATCATCTGTGATGGACTTGGCTCTTTTCAACAATGAGGTGATTCAAGGCCATTCCAACAGACTTGTGATTGGAAAGAGCCATCTGCATCCAGAGAGAGAACTAGGAAGAGTTAGAGTGTGGGATATTAGGCTCTTTGTGAGTAGGGCGACCAAGATAAAAGGAGAGAATCAAACAAAATGGCCAAATATCAGCTGTTGGCAACCCTCTTTGTGAGAAATTGAGATATAAAACAAACAAAAAACAAGCTAGATGAGAGAAGGAAATGGCATTTTAGCAAAGAGAACTGAACAATGAATGAAATGTGATTACATTATGGTAGTATATTTCTGTATGTTCCTAAGTTTAGACAGTTCATTTCTTGTACATAATCTTATTATTAGAATGAGTCTTCTCCCTCTTGAAATTTTCCTAGAGCACATCAAGTGGACCAATAGTCCAATGACAATAGGTCAGTGCCTTGTAATTATACCCATCTAGGTTCCCTGGGACTGTGGCAGAACATTCCAAGCTTGTATTTGGAGTGATCAGCCACATTGGACCTACTATAGCTCAACTCTTAACGTAGTGAAGGCATTTTGGTTCTCTCTGAGAACAAAGGACAACAGCCAAACCACACATCTTTGTAGGTCTCTATCCCTCAGCATTCGTTCTCCCTAGCAAAGTCCAAACCCCTTAAGGGTGAGAGCTCTTTTTTTTTAAATCTCATCTCCTTTCCCTCACCTCAGACCTAACAGGGACTTTACAGATATGGACAGGACAGAATAGAACACAAAATTGGTTTGAGCATAAACTGTAGTGTCTACTTGAAGCTACCCCTCCCTGTTGTGAGTGTTCTTCAAGGAGAGTCTTCATGGGGAGAAGCTTTTCAGGACAAAGCAACACCTTGTTAGTGCTTACAGAGTCAGAGACTTCCAAGGTCTTGGGTCTAAACTGTTGTTCTCCTTGCTCTTTCTGTCTTTGGGAAAGGTGAGAGTGGCCGGGCTTTGAAGATCTGGGCTGGAGTTCGCTATGTGCAGCTGTCGGCTTTCTCGAATCTCAGTTTTTTCAAGGTGACTGGAGATGCTGAAGTGAAACCGATCCAAACTCCCTTGTAAGTCATAGGCAGAACTGCCGTCCCCTATTGGAGTAAAGAATAGGGATGAGAGGGGTATCTAGATGCAACAGTGGATAGAACATCAGCCCTGGAGTCCGGAGGACCAGTGTTCAAATCCGGCCTCAGACACTTAACACTTCCTGACTGTGGGACCCCCAGGGCAAGTCACTTAATCCCAATTGCTTCACACACACATACACCCAAAAAGGAGTATGTGTAAAATATTCTATTCTGTTCAACAGGTTAGGCTTTCAAGGCTCCTTAGAGCCCAACTTTCCCCATCAGAGGTCTGATCTGATTAGAAAGTGAGTTCACAAACTTAAAAAATTCCTGCTCTTACATTTATGCAGGAATCTGGTCTTTTTTTAAAGTCTTCCTTTGTCCTAAATGTGCAAAGCTTTCTCAGGAATAACAACTTGCCAACGTCATCTTGAATTCACTTATAGAAACCTAGAAAGTAGAAAAAAAGAAAAAAAAAAAAAACTCCAGTATTTGAGAACATTACCACCAATACGTTTTCATGGTTAGTTGTCTTGGAGAAAGTAGATTAGAACTAGTTAACTGCTACTTTAATCTTTTTTTAAAAACTTCATTTTCTTAATTGTCATTAATATTCCTAGCATTTAGAATTTCAGAAGAAGGTATTTGTCAGCCTTTAACGATTCTGATAGATGGGTTATTCTTTACTACTTAGCTTTTTTTTTTTTAATCTTCAAAGCTCTTTTTTTTTTTTAAGTAAATATTAACTGAAGCAGAGAGATTGAGGGATTTAGTTGAGGTCAGCTGGGTTGTTCATTTCAAAGAGAAGGTTAACCTTCCTAACTCCCTGTTTCCCAATTTTGTGCTGATGTCACTAGTTCACAATCTCTTTGGAGAGTAAAGCAGAACATAAGTGATGAGTTTCCATTTTCCCAGTTCTGATCACTGTGTGATCAAAGTTAAGACTACTTTGAAAATTCCTTACATACTGTGACTCTCCTCTGGTTGAGTTAGTGCTGAGTTCACTTCAAGAATCTTAATTCTCGTCAAAATGCTCAGCACTAGAGGCAGCACAGCAGAGTGGAAAGAGCTCTGGATTTGGGATCAGGAAGGACCAGGGTTTAGATACCAGTCTTGGAGACCTCTTCAGTGTATGACCTTGGAAAGTCAATTCATTTTGCAGGGTCTCAGGTTCTTCATCTGTAAATCTGTACTTGCAATGTCAATCTCAAAGGATATGGTTGTGAGCCAACTGCTTTAGAAACTTTTAACGTGCTGTAGAAGCGGGTTATTATTATTTTTTCCAATGTCTTTTGATATAAATTACATGTACTTGTTGATGCCCTTCTCTGAGGACAGGGATGGTTCCCTTTTGGTTTTGCATTTTTTGTGCTACCACAGGGCCCAGCCCAAAAGAGACCCTCAGCAAATGCTGGTTGGACTGATCAATTAAGATAGTTCAGATTGTTACTGATAAGAACTTTATTGCTTAATAAAAAGTGACCAGTTTTCCGCAGTTTCGGGTAACTGAATTTAAGGGTTGTAGAGGAACGTCACAGCCATCTGTGCAGTCTTAGAAACTTTTCTGGGTATGAAAAAGGATCCCCTCTACAACATACTGTTACCAGTTGTCATCCAACCTCCACCTAAAACCATGGGGCTTATGGGACATTCAGGAAGGACTCGCACCCCTTGTAGGGGGCTGCTGATTGCTTTGGGGCTGTTCATTCACCTTGGGGATCCACCTGGCACCCGATCTCACCTCTGCTCCAAGAATGCTCCGACAGCATGCACAGTGGCCATACCCCAGTAAGCCATCTCAGTGGAAGGGCCATCCCAGGGTGAGGATAATGGAAGTAAGAGCAGTGTTTAATACTTCAAGACTATCCTGGCATAAGGAGCAGTTGAGGAAATTTGTTCCAAAGGCCAGGAAGGGGCTGAAACAGGTGCTGTGGAGCCATTGAAGACGCCGAGGTCATCCACTGCATCCGGGGCCATTTCCAGCCATCCTGATGGTGCCTTCCCAGTGGACTCTGATGACTCCAGGAGAGAATGGGGCTGAATACTGAGCAAGTCTGTCTCATTCATGCACAAGCGAAGCCATCACCACATGATGTCATTGGTCCTCTTCAGAAAGGAACAACTAAGGCAGCTTTTTCTCCATTTGGAAACCTCTAATGATTTGGCAGGGGACGTCTACCCATCGTTGTGAGTTCTGACCTCTGGGGTCAAGCAGAATAAGCAGATTCTTTCTTCCATATGATAGCCATGAAATGAATGAAGACAGCCATTGATAATATGATAATGTTACCTCCTAAGCCTTTTCTCCTTTTCCTCCTCCTCGTTCTTCTTTTCTTTCCTCTCCTTTTCTTTTTCTTCTTTTTCTCTTCCTCCTCCTTTTTCTCCTCCTCCTCCTTTTTCTCCATTTTACAGGTGAAGAAACTGAGGTAGAGGTTAAGTGACTTGCATAAGGTCACACACCTAGTACATTTCGGAGGCAAAATTTGAACCCAGGTCTTTTTGACCACTATGCATTGTACCACTTTGCTAAATATCCCCAGGTTCTTCAACCACTCCTCCTATAGCATGAACCTGGATCGTAACCTGGTTTTAAGCCTTCCCTCCTGTCTCTTTCTCAAAGCAGCAGCAGAGCTCCCTCAAACCAAGGAGGGAGTGTATTTCTTTTCAAAACTCCATTATTGTGGCTTGGGACAATCCCATATAATGAAATATTCAAATTCAAGAAGTAGAGGGCAGGAAAATGTCCTGAGGGTCTGAGATCCTCAATCTGAGAACCACTCTTAGATTTTTTTTTTTTAATACGAATAATTAACCAATATATTACGGTAACTTAAACAATAAGCCACCAGTTATGGAAAACAGTGTTCAATGTACACTTTTAAATATTTTTTTGTTGTTGTCATTATTGTCAAGTCTCCCCTCCCCAGAGCTGAAAGGGCAGGGGATACTCATAGGCTTGATCCTACCATTGACAGGCACAAAAAATTGGACCTGCTCTGTTTCTAACATGGGCAACCCAGTGGTCTTCTCTACCCATGGGCTCACCATATTGGTTCTGGGTTCAATGTAGACCCCCCATCAGCATTACCCCACTGCAACTCAGAATTTCTAAACTCAAGCAATCCTCCAAACTCAGCAGCAAGGACCACAGATGTGCCTTGTTTTTTTAGTGGTTTTTAAAACAGTTTTTTCTCATATTGATGACTCCATTACTGGAAGGTTGGTTGACAGGAGAAATTCTATTGGCTACCTTCTATGATATGGAAGGAGAGGTTGCAGTTTGTGTTTGGGAGAGAGCTCTCACTCCCCATAATGAAGAGAATAAAAGAAGAATGCTTGACCATTTTATACAATCTGCAGCAGAGACCATGAGGCGGACACCTCTCAAGATTGGGCTCTTTATCATTCCTTGCTATTGATCAGGGAAATCAGCATCATGCAATTCAGTTCCACAAATACTTATTAAAATTTAATTTGTTGTTATAATGATAATAATAGTAATGCCTGCTTTTGGCAGAGTGCCTTACATTTTATAAAGCATTTTGACATACATTATCCTGTGCCTGTTTAGCTTGGACTCAGTGGCTTTGACAATTCTTTTGGACTGGCTGAGGGAGGCAAGGGAGGGTTTGTCATATTCATCCTATGGATGAGGAAGCTGAGCTCTTTTTAGGAAAGCGATTCACCCAAAGCCAGCTAGCTAAGGCATGGCAGAGCTTGGATTGGAACCCAGGCCTCTATAGTCCCTGTTCAGTCTTCTTTTTCACTTTTCAATAGAGTGTCTAAGTGAAGCAGTTTAGTTGGGAGTAGGGTAGAAGCCCAGTACTGGGGGTCATCCAGTTGGAATCCACCCATATAGCTTCATTCTAGGGTGACTTACCCAAAGCCACTTGTATTATATGATTTTTTAGCACATTCAAATGTTTGAGCTTCTTTCTGTTTCAAACCCAGAAGATGTTATAGCTTTCACAACAAGGTATACATCCTAACTGGGTGATTTTATCAATATCCTAAGGTGGCTCTGCACTTGAGTCAAACCATTTTTTTGGTTGGTTTTGGTTTTGGCAGTGGATTTGAGTGTATTGCGTACCCTTTGACGCTTCCGGCATCTGGAGAGCCAGAGATGGGATCTTCCAAATCCGAACATCCTGAAGATGACTTGTGTTTCCAAAAGGAAGATTTGGAACCAGAATCCCTATTGGAATCCCTATTGTACCGTGCAAAAGATGACCCTGACGACCAGGATGGTAAGTAAAGACTCTTGATTAGTCGACTACTTGTTCTAAATAAAATGAGGCTTCTTATAAATCACTGGCATACTTCTGAGTGAAGAGGTTAGAATTTTCAAATACCATGGCTATATGTCCCCTTCCCACCCTATACTTTCTTTTAAGTTTGTCTCTATTTCTCATGTATGGTCTCTAGAGGACAATGGGTGTGAGCCATTGCTCCCTTTGGCTACTTGAGTTCAAAATATGTCCTCATGCAGTCACCAGCTCATAAAATTATGGAGCTGGAAGGAACCTGAGTTCAGGTTCATACCCTCTTGGCTCTGAGTTACGAGGGAGGCAACTACTCTTGCCATGATAATACCCAGTATCATGAAATGAAGAAATTAGATTAAACGGCATCTAAGATTCCTTTCAGCTCTAAATCTTGTGATTACCCTGGAATGCTCCAATTATACTCTGTCCACACCCACCTTCGTTCTGGTCCCCAAATCTACTTCAGTCTCCCAGGCCCATTAGAGCCTCTTCAGTGCTCTGAACGTTAGAGAAGGGGGGGGAAGAATATGGGATGGTTTATTATGCTGATTTCTATCTGTGAGACAATTACAGATTTCACTAGGGTACTATAAAGGAGTAATGGAATGACTTCAAGTACTCTTGAAAGGAAGTAGGATGACATTCCAGTTCATTTGTCCCATTCTGAACATTAATCAGCTTGCTGCCTCTTTCTTTTCCAAAGAAGTAGAAACTAGTATGTGAGGAAGACTGGCTTGTAAAATTTCTTTTGATAGATAAATGAGCTAGATAGACTGACAGACAGATATATAGACAGACAGACAGATAGATAGCCGATTGGATAGATAGATAGATATATAGATAGATAGATAGATGGACAGATACATCTGGGGTCACAATATGGGAACAGAAAGATAGCCAGACAGACCAAACAGCCAGCCATCCAGCCAGATATAATAGATAAATAAATAGGCAGACACATGAAGAGGATAGAATAATAGATAGGGTAGATAGATAGGCTCTACAGACAGACAGATAGACAAACAGGACAAATAGACAGACAGACAGACAGACTATAATTAACCCTTCCACATTGTGTCCTTGCCCATGCCCATCACGGGTTGACCTAGGACATTAAATGGGAATTTGTCAGGAGTTTTGCAAAAACTGCAGTTGGCATGTGAAGGACAGCAGCCAAAGAAGGAAAAGTTTAGAAGTTCAGAAATGCATAAAATATCTTTATAGTATCATATAATATCAACATCTTTTATTTTTAATACTATAGTATTTCATTTTTTCTCTGGTACTTAGAAAACCAAGAAATTTTACACAGATATTCTAAATTGTGGGGGTGCTGTGCATCTAACCCCTGCAATGTGGGAGAAATAACTATAGATATGGTCATACCTGGAATGTTATTGGTCTAAAGAAGTATTCCCAAAGACACTTTTTCTCCTAATGTACATCAGCACTGGATCTTCAATGTAAACTGGCAGAGGGTTGCCAAAAACTCCAAGAGGCCGGCCAGTGTGCTAAGGGTTAGAAAAAGGAACTAAATCTGGGTCTTCCTGGGTCTGACACTAGCTTTTTCTCTACTGCATTTTTTGAATTATTGTAAAGAGAAATTCTATAATTGTATAATTAATTTTTTAGTGAATCTGTTAAGTTCGTTTATTTTGTCCCATGTTTTATGTTAATTGCCTATTGTGAACTAGGATAACAAGAGATTTCACTCTTATTCTATAAGCATCAAGCCCTCAAAAGTTTGCTTCAGTTATTTTTTTGCCAGTGTGAACCCTTGATTTACTACAAAAAGGAAAACCAGCATTAATAATACCTGAAACTTGTTCCCCCCCCCCAAAAAAAAAAACTATGAGAAGATACTTCTCCCTCTTTCTCCAGAGGTTACAGGGACATGGGTGCTGAACACTGCAGATTTTTTCAGTGAATTGATCATTTTTGCAGATTTTTTTTCTTCTCTTCCTATTTTTCTTTTTTTCAAAAAGTTTTTGTCATAAAGGACAGAACTGTGAACTCCTTAAGGACTCCTTTTACCTTTCTTGGCTCCCCAATGCCTGACATAATGTTCTTTGTTCAGTCATTTCCATCCTGTCTGACTTTTTTGGACATGCTATGAGATTTTCTTAGCAAAGATGCTCCAATAATTTGTTTCCAGCTCATTTTTCAGATGAGGAAACTGAAGCAAATAAGGTTAAATACTTGTCTGGGGTCACATAATTAGGAAGTGTCTGAGAATTTGAGTCAGGTCTTCCCGACTCCAGGCCCACCACTCTATCTAATACTTAATAAAATTTAGTTGATTAACATAATGAATAAATGGGAGGAGGCTAGGCTAGTTAGGAATGTTGGGAAATCTGAAAACAAAGATTAAAATAAAATTATATGGAAAAATATAAAATTAATTTCCTATGCTGTTGCATTCCATTGTGCACAAAGTCCACTGTGAAAACCATGCATTTCAAATGAAGGTAGCCTAACTGTACCAGATCTAAACTATATTATAAAGCAGCGGTCATCAAAACCATTTGGTAATGGCCATGAAGTAGACTAGTTGATCAGTGGAATAGGTTAAGTTCACAAATCTGTGACCATAGTAATCTAGTGTTTGATAAACCCAAAGACCGCAGCTTCTGGAATAAGAACTCACTATTTGACAAAAATTGCTGGGAAAATTGGAAATTAGAAAGGCAGACATAAGGCCCTGACCCACACCTAACATCTTATACCAATATAAGGTTGAAATGAGTTCATGATTTAGACATCAAGAATAATACATAAGCAAATTAGAAGGACAAAGATGTGTGGAGAAGGAGGAAATTTGTGGCCAAGAAGAATTAGAGTACATTATAGAATGCAAATTGGATAATTTTGATTATTTTAAGTTAGAAGTTTTTGTACAAACAAAACCAATGCAGACAAGATTAGAAGGGAAGCCATAAAATGGGGGAAAAAATTTACATCCAAGGGTAAAGGCCTCATTTCGAAACTGTATGGAGAACCGACTCAAATTTATAAGAATACAAGCCATTGTCCAATTGACAAATGATCAAAGGATACACTTTTCAGATGAAGAAATTAAAACCATTTCTAGTTATATGAAAAAATGCTCTAAATCACTATTGATCAGAGAGAAGCAAATTAAGATAACTCTGAGGTAGCACTACACACCTCTCAGATTTGCTAAGATGACAGGAAAAAATGATGAATGTTGGCAGGGATGTGGGAAAACTGGGACACTAATGCATCATTGGGGGAGTTGTGAGCTGATCCAACCACTCTGGAAAGCAATTTGGAACTTTACTCAAAGAGATATTAAACTACGTATACCCTTTGATCCAGCAATGTATCTGCTGGGCCTGTATCCTAATGAGATCATAAAAAAGGGAAAAGAACCCACATGTGCAAAAATGTTTGTGACAGCCCTTTTGTGGTGCTAAGGAACTGGATGGAAACTGAGTGGATGCCAATCAGTTGGAGAATGGCTGAACAAGTTTTGGTATATCAATGTTATGGAATATTACTGTTCTGTAAGAAATGAACAGCAGAATGATTTCAGAAAGGCCTGGAGAGACTTACATGAACTGATGCTGAGTGAAGTGAATACAACAGGAAATCATCATACACGGCAACAAGAAGGTTATATGATGATCAATTCTAACGGATGTGGCACTTCAACAATGAGGTGAGTCAGGCCAGTTCCAATGATCTTGTGATGAAGAGAGACATCTATATCCAGAGAGAGAATTGTGGGACCTGAATGAGGATCACAACATAGCATTTGCATTCTTTTTGTTTTGTTTGCTTTTTTTTTCTCATTTTTTTCTTTTTGATATGATTTTCTAGTGCAGCATGATAATTGTGGAAATGTGTTTAGAAGAATTGCACATGTTTAGCATATATTGGATTACTTGCCAAGGAAGGGAGAGAGAAAAATTTGGAGCATAAGGTTTTGCAGAGGTGAATACTGAAAACTATCTTTGCATGTATTTTGAAAATAAAAACGCTATTATTAAAAAAAAAAAACAAGTACCTGGGGAGGTAGGTGCTATTATTATCCCCATTTTATAGATGAGGAAGCTCTGGCAGACAGAAGTTAAGTGACTGTCAGAATCATAGAGGAGATAAGTATTGGAGGCAGGATTCATAGCCGCCAGGCCCTCCTGATTATGAGACCAGTGTTCCACCCAGTATACTATGCTAATAGGTCACAAATTTGTAATATGCCCCTGTAAGGACCAGGGCAAGTCCTCAGCTAGGGAGGTGGGAAGGTTACTGTGCAGGACCTGAGACCAGGAGACCCAGAGAACAAGCCCTCCACTTCCCTGAGCCTTGGCCCCAAACCCTGCAGTGTCAGTGATTACTTGGCTCCGGCTCACACAGTCACCACTCGGAGGCTGCTGAATCCAAAATCCTGTCCTGCAGCATCTCAACAGCTATGTGTGATGAGTCTTGTTACGTGTTTGAAAGCTTCTAGGGAAGGGGGATGACAAGGAAGTGGGATGGAAGGCCCTCCCCCACCCCAAGGCAGCCTTCACCTCTGGGACCACCAGAGCAAGACTATTCTCCCCTGCAAGCTGGCCCTTTAACTTGCCCTTTAACCAGCTCCCCAGGCCTCCTCTGCTTCAGGCTCAACATCCCCAGCTCTCTAAGGGGTCCTATAGCAGATGGTTCTGTGAAAGCCCTCCCAGTCCCTTGTTCTAGAGTGTCTCACTGTAGCTACTCATCCAGTCCAAGACCCTTGCCACGGTTCCTTCTACCTCTTTCATGGCTGATAGCCGCCCTGGTTCTCTGTCAGGCTCTCTAGATTGCTCTTATCCTCTGGGTGCCTCTTCCAATCAAAATTCCAAGGCAAGGCCCATCCTAGCTGGATCAGCCCATGACCTTGAAGCCTACTCCATGATAGTATCAGCAGCAGCTCTGTTCCTGCTGACCCATCAAGTCAAGGAAGATCCCAAGATAAAAACCAACAGATTCTGCCAGCTCTGGAGGAGTTGACATTCTAATAAAAGGATAAAATGTCACAACAACTGTAATATAATTTAGAATATACTGTTCCAAATATTATGAAAAATTTGAGGAGGGAGAGTTCACTTCTCCTTGGAGAACAAGAAAGATTTCATGGAGGAGATAGTAGTTAAGTCAGGTCTTTTTTTTCCTTGTGCTTAAGTCTCTCTTTTTAAAAAATAATTTATTTATTTTTTATTAAAGCTTTTTATTTACAAAACATATGCATAGGTGATTTTTCAACAATGACTCTTGTAAAACTTTCTTTCTAAATTTTTCCCTCCTCCTCACCCCAACCCTCTCCTAGATGGCAGTTGTCCAATACATGTTAAATATATTAAAATATATGTTAAATCCAATATATGTATACATATTTATATGGTTATCTTACTGCACAAGAAAAATCAGATCTAGGGGAAAAAAAACTTGAGAAGGAAAACAAAATGCAAGCAAACAAGTGGATCAGCAGACTAGCTACTACAAAAGGCAAATAAATAGTGAGCCCCTGAACTCCAGAATAACGCAGGACTTGGTCACACACACCTAGCACCAGAAGGAAGCCAGCAGCACCTGTCTCAGGGCAGCATGAAATCACTCTCAACTATAGAGGAAGTTCAGGACAATCTCCTTTTTGTCCTAAGAGCAAAGCAGACCTCCAACTTTTAAAAATGAGCAAAACATCAAAAAGAACTCTGATCATAAATAGCTTTTATGGAGACAGAGAAAAACAGACCTCAAATCCTTAAGACACTTAAGGCAAAACATCTCCAGCTGAATCCCCAAAAAGGTGACATGTTTCCCCCATTATCTTCTGTGAAACTCTAGATCTTTTGTTAATAATCCAAATGAATTTTGAAAATTTTTGTTTGGTTCCATAAAATATCCCTTTGATAATTTTATTGCAATAGCTCTAAATCTGTATATCAATTTAAATAGAACATCCTTTTTTTTTTTAATTCTATTAGTGTGGCCCTTTAGCACTGAATCCCTCGCCAATTATGTTAGTGATTCTTTAGTGTTTGAGAATATTTCTTATGGTAGACTGGCTTGAAGACCTATAATGCATTATTTTTATTTCTATTCCTTTTAGATTTTGCTAGAATTTTAAAAATACTATTGATTTTTGTGGATTATTGTTCATTTTGCTACTTTGTTAAAGCTGTTGTCTACATTAGTTTCTTTAAAGATTCTGTGTTCTCCTAAACCATCATCTCCTGAATAGAGATTAATTATTTTCTCCTCATTATGGATGTTTATGGTTTCATTTCTTTCTCTTAATGTATTGCTATTGGTAACATTTCTAGAATTATGTGATTTATATGTAGAGAAAGGATACATCCTTGCTTTACTCCTGAATTTATTGGAAAGTTTCTAGTGTGTACCCATTGCAAATAACACCTGCTTTTTGAATTAACCCACAAGCTTACACACACACACACACACACACACACATACACACACACACACACACACACACATTTTATCTTCTTAAAAACAGCCCTTATTTTGCAGTTTTCAGACTGCATTATTGTAGTTTGTCAACAGTCTTTTCTGTAACTATTAATATAATCATTTGGTTAGAGGTGTTTTATTTTCATATGATTATGCAAATTGTTTTCTATTGTTGAGCCAAACTTGTATCATTAGTATAAATCTAACCTGATCATAATGAAGACACTTTTTGAATAAATAGCCATGGTCTTTTTGCCATGATTTAATTAAATAATTTTGGGTTGATATTTATTAAAGATATTTGTCTATAGTTTTTTTTTTTTTTTGCTTTATCTTTCTCGAGTTTAGGTATTAGGACTACAATCATCTTGTAAAGGGATTTTAGTAAAGTGTTTTCTTTCTCAATTTTAAGACTAATTTAGATAATATAAACATTAATTATCTTTTAATGGTATTGCTTGCCATTTAAGTCCCCTTACAACCTAACTCTATAGGGCAGCAAGATGGCATACTGCATAGAGCACTGGGCCTGGTGCCAGGAAGGTCTGAATTCAGATCTGACCTCAGAGACATGCTAACTGTGTGACTGCGGGCAAGTCATTTTACCCTACTTGCTTCAGTTTCCTCTTCTGTATCTCAGTCAGACATGACTGAAAACTACTGAACAACAAACAACAACAATCTAGCTCCAGCCTATTTTTCCAGGTTTATTTAACCTTGTCTTTCATTCAGTCTCTGTTCCGGTCAAATTAGTCTCTGGGCTGTATCCATGCTTGGAACAGCTTCTCTTCTTACCTTTATCTCAAAGAAAATCCAGCTCCCTGGAAGACTTAGCTCAGACATTATCTTCCCAAAGCCTATTCCAATCTTCACAATGGCCTTTCCCTCCACCTCCCCTAGAAACTACTTTTGTGTATCTAGAATATGCTTTATATTTACTTATCTGTATATATCCCAGTAGGATCTAAGTTCCTTGAGGAGACCAATCTTTTGGGGGGTCTGGGCATTGTCAATAATCTGCGCATTTTGGGAGATGGGATGAGGGATGGGAGGTAGGAGAGGCTGGGGCTGTGATTTCACTGAGGGAAGGTGATTCAGAGGGAAGAGCTCTTCCCGCCAGTGCAGTGACCCTGGATTTCTCTCTGGAGTGCTTGTTCAGGTTCACCTGGGAGGTGTGTGTTAGAGGAGGGTCCTGCTCCTGAGGATAGCTGCTCAATGCCCAGGAAGGAACAAAGATGTTCTAGACCCAAGGGCCAAAGGAGAGAGTTTGAGGGCTGAGGCTTTGCCTCTGAGAACAACCCCATTGAAGGGCTGGCAAAAGGGAGGAGAGCCAGAGAAGAAGACTAAGGGGGAGAGACAGACGTCATTTGGTCAGAGGAAGGGATGGAGGAGGTCATGCAGGCCCCACAAGGCCGGAAAGATCTGGGAGACATGGGATTCAGTCCAGTGGCAGGGCCAGAAGCCAGACTCCAAGGGGTTAAATAAATAAGAACAATCTGAGTTTGAGATCAAGCACTGCATCTGGAATGAGAAATTCCCATTAATGAAGAAGGTGATGAGAAACCGGAGGCAGTCGATACAGAAGTGTGATCACTGGGTGCTCACCCTGCCTTCCTTGCCAGTCTGAGAGGAGTGATCAGCCCAAGAGGGAGGAAACCCTGCTGCCAGAGCAGTTCTACTATCGCTTCATGGGCACGGCCTTAATTCTGCCTCTGTTGTGAGAGATGGGATTGGATGGTCTTTTAAGATCCCTTTTGGGCCTTCTGTAAACTTTTAGCTCAAGCCCACCATGGTTTTGCAAACACTTGTATATTCATGGATTACAAATTGGGGATCTCAGAAGCTTGTGGGACTGTGGGCTTAGAGCCAGGAGGGACCTTAAGAGGTCATAACCCAGCATCCCTGACAGACGGCAAAACCAGTCAGTAAAATGCAGGGGATAAGGTGATCTGCCAGCGTGCTGTTGCAGGTAACAAGAAGCAAAGCTGAAATTCAAACCCAATTCTTCTGACACTAACTTCAATGTTCTCTCCATCACAGTGTGATGATATAGGAAAAGAAATCTTCCACCTGGTTCTAAAGGTCTTCCACAGGCTAGTTAACCCACTTCTGCTTCACTTCACCACTGCCGCTTCACTTCAAGTCCCTCCCCTTCATTCTGGCTGTGGCACAGGAGCTGTTCCTTGGCCTCCTGCACCTGCCAAGCTGGCACATGGCTCCATTCTCTCTGCAGTCCACATGGCCTTGATGATGAAGGATCTCTTCTCTAGAGCCTGTCTCCATCCTCTGCTTTTTCAAAATTGTCATTCAGTAAGCATTTATTAAGTGCTGGCAGTGCCAGGCTAAATGCTGGTGGACAAAGAAAAGCAAAAACACAGTGCCCGCCTTCAGGAAGTTCACATTACAGTGGGGAAGATAACATGCACAAAATCATGCATACGTGATTGATCCATCCCCAGGCTTCTTAAACTTTTTCCACTCACAGCCCCTTTTTGCCTGAGAAATTTTTACACAACCATATAGGTAGACAAGGCAAACATACATTGATAATCATAATTTTGAGATTCCCACATTCAATTATGCCTGAGAAATTTTTATTATTTTTATTGAAGTTTTTCATTTTTAAAACATATGCAAGGATAATTTTCCAACACTGACCCTTGTAAAACCTTGTGTTCCAATTTCCTCCCCTCCTTCCCATTCTCTCCCTTAAGCTGGCAAGTAATCCAATATAGGTTATACATTGTAAAAAATATGTTAAACCCAATATAGCCATACGTATTTATACAATATTGCTGCACAAGAAAAATCAGGTCAAAGAGGAAAAAAATAAGAAAGAAAATAAAAATCCAAGCAGACCACAATGAAAAGAGTGAAAATGCTATGTTGTGATCCACACTCAGTTCCCACAGTCCTCGGAGAAACTTTTACAAACCATATAGGTAGACAAGTGAAACATACTGATTAACCATAATTTTGCGATTCCCAGATTCATTTATGCTTGAGAAACATTTTTTTACACAATTATATAGGTAGACAAATGAAACATACACTGATGGCCACAATTCTGTGATTCCCACAGTCAGTTACGCCCGAGAAATTTTTACACAACCATATAGGTGGACAAGATAACCATCCTTTGGGGACAGGAAGAGGGGAAAGGTCAGAGTCCCTGAATCCCAGAGCTTGGAGAAGGGAGAGTGGTGGTTGAGGACCAGAAAGGGAGCAGGGACCAGGTTGTGAAGGGATTTAGAGGCTCAACAGAGGGTTTTGTCTTTAATCCCGGAGGGAGCGGGGAGCCACTCCAAAGTCACACTGCTAATAATGCGGAGGGAGCCCGAGCCAAACCCCTGCGCGGGCTCATGGATACTGCCAGGGGGCATGGGGGGCGGTCTCCCACAGGGCGGCCCTCGCCTCCCCTGCCCCAGTGCCAAGCCCACGGGGCCCGATGTTTCCGGAGGCCCGCGCCCGCGTGCTCTGTGCCGTCCCAGATCTGGGTCCCAAGTCCCAGACGTCCCCGGGGTGCTCCCCAGACACTCGGAACGAAGCCGATGGCGGCGCTTCCTCCGGAGCGCAGCCGGCGAGGGTCCCAGCAGCAGCCCCGGCCCCATTCTCCCTAGAATTATTCATGGGAGCCTGATGGCGAAGCTTGGGAGTTGAATCAAAGTTTAATCACTGCAGTTTATTGTGAACAGTAATATTAAATCCTCCCATAGAACTTGATACATTGTAAATACGTGATTTGCATCTTAAGGCGAAAAGGAGCAACTAACTCTGTGGAGGAAGGCTGGGCTTGGCCCCTGTCTCTGTGTATCCAAACAAAAGGCAGCTCCCTTGGAGGAGGAAAAGGTTTGTGGGGAGCGGGTGACAAGGGGGATTTCCTAAAATGCCCCGGTCTGTTTAGTTTGGGTTTAGTCACACCAGTCAGCTTTTTGGTCTCTCGCGCTGTTGACTTGCTGCGATTTCTTTTATTAATCACAGTAAACAGAGAGAAGAGGAACCATTACTAAGCACCTGAACCAATCTGAAATCATGACAAGAGTAAGGATGTTAAATAAATATGTCTCTTTTCTCTTGGCACCCCGCAGGCCAAATTAATATTGAATTTCATGTTTCAAGGCGCGTTTCGCTCTTGACTTCGCGGCTCTTTGAAGTCGGTTCCAAATTCCATCTACAGAAGTTACAACGGACCCCTTTTGCCTAAATAATCCGAATCCCCGCTCTGTCAGAGGTCCAGGGCCCAAGGATCAGGGATTTGCTATTGTTTTGATTCATGCTTTCCAGACGCTGGAAGCAAAATAATATACAGCTGCTAATGCCCAGCATGGGATTTTCCTTTCCGTGGAATATTGTCAGTCTCTCTATCTCCCATCTTGGTTTGGGGGAGGAGGGTTGGATGGAAATGGAGAATATAAGTATTTATCTTAAATGAAACCTCGTCAAGCGGTCCCAAGCTTGACAACCCTCGGGGTGGGCAGAGGCCTTATGAAAATAGAGAGCGTGCTATGAGTTGTTTCTATGGGTAATTCGTTAGTTTGTGAAGAAAGGAAAAGGGAGACCCTTTTTAAGCTTTCTTTGCTTTTTCTAGAGGATTCTTCATAACTCTTTTCATTTGTCGACTTCCTCTTCCTGGGTGTGTATATGTTGCCCCATGGCTGCTGGTTATGGTCAAGTATGTGTGGCTCAGAATGGTGAGGGGTCACCTTTTAATAAAAAGCTGGAGAGAGATCTCTAGGAGCAAAACAAGAGTTTATTGTACCTTCTGGCGAGAAGCGGGCCATGGCCTTCCAGTGAAAGGAGGAGGCACCTTTTGGGACAGGTTTAACACTTTAAATAGTCCCTCCCACACTGACCCTCATCCTCATTGGCTGAGGGTCTTACATTCTAAACTTGGGAACTACCCAAGAAATTGAACTTGGCCAGTAAGTACATAGTTGCCCATATTTGATGGGATGCAGGGCGAAAATGATGTCATGGGAGGATAGCAGGAAAGGGACTTAGGCAAGCCCTTGGGTCAATGCTCAAGGACCTTCAGGCCAACTCCAACTCTGAAGCAGATGAAGCCTTGCTCTATTTTCACAACTGTCCTGAGAGATCTCACCTCGTCTGGTTCAGGTACTCCACTCGGAGGAGGAAAAAGGCAGCCTTGGGTGGGGGTCAGTTTCTCAAAATGAAAGTATGGTAGATTCTCTGTAGGTGCTGTTTTTAAGATGTATTTGCTTCAGGCATTTTCCAGCACTGAATTTTTGAAATGTTTTGACTCTGATAATATAAAATGATGGGAAGTGCAATACAAGGATTAGTGGATTTTCCTTCACTGATGCAAAATATGGCCCTTTTCCAAGATAGGAAACAGTCTCCAGGAGTTGCTCTAAGAAATTCACCACCCCATATATGACTAATCTGGTTTGGAGCCTCTCAGAATTAGGGGGGCTGGCCTTTAGGTGATCGATGCAGGCCATTACCAGCCTCGTTCTTTTGGGTTTGGTAAGAGCTGACACCTTGTTCTTTGCTGAGATAGTCATAGTGATGGGCAGGTATTGGGGGGAGCATGGGCCATGCCCTCTGTCAAAGGAAGGGGTGGGGAGCAGATAACCTTGCAGAAGTCTCAAGAACGGGCTAGATTCTGAATTGAAATTCTATCCTGATCCTCGGTTGCTGAGTGACCCCAGCCCAATCTCCTCGGCTCTCTGACCCTCTGGCTCCTTGTTTGTAACATGAGGACCATTAACCTGGAGCGCCTACCTTCAAGGCAGTTGTGAAAATTATATGTTTCCAATATCTTAGAAAACACAAACTTGGTGCAGACAGCCAGCTGTTTTGATAGTCCCATCGTCCTTCCAGTTCTCTCTGTGGTCCTGTGACTTGACAGGAAGTTGTCCTGGCCTGGAAGTTGGTGTGGCCTCTTAGGGCCTGCATCCCTCCTCTGGGTCTGGACTCTGCAGGCTTTCCGCTTTTCTGGGGGCAGATGTAGGAAGAATTCTGATCTTGAGCACTGCGGCTCATAGATAATAGACTTTCCTGCCCCCTTCCTTGATCTGGAGTACAGTGTGTCATTCTGGGTGCCAGGGTTTAGGTAAGCCTGGGGAGTGCGCAGAAGAGAGCAGCCAGGGATGGAGAGGACCTTGAGCCCGTCCATTAAGAGAAGTGGAGATTTCCTTTCATCAATGAGCTGTATCATCAAGCCATTGAGGTTTCCCCCCCAACTCTACAACTCTCTCGGGGAATACCATGGAATCTTTTGTCCAGGGGACGAAAATGTGCTTGGGGGGAAAGGCAAAAATGCTATAAGATTTCTACACGGCTTATATTTCTTTATCAGCAGAATAGGTTCACAGTTTTACATTGAATTTCACAAGCTTGGGAAGCAAGATTGTAAAAGGGTTTAGAGAAGTAGGTTCGGGCTCTAGAATTCTGGGTTTCAAGGACCAGCTGGTACTTATTAGCCCTGAACCAATCATCTACAGCTCAGGACTATGATCCACTTTCCAAGTATCAGGAATATTGATGATCTCTTCTAGTAAAGGGGGTTTCCTCATTGGACTTGCCCTACACCAGTGAAATCACAGGTTTGAGTTAAAAAAAAAAAAAAAAGATAAGGACACAGGGGTGATCTCTGATTTCACTGATATTGGAAACTTCCAAGTGAAGAGACTGTTGACTGACTCAGGTCAGCCCTTTCTCTACAATTTATGATCTGTTAGAGTGTTCTTGAGCATAATGATTGGAAGGTGATCTGCCCAGGTTCACACAGCTAGTGTAGCCAGAGGTGAACTTTGAATCTAGATCTTCCCGCTCAGAGGCCAGCTCTCTAACCATTCCGATATGCTGATTCTCCATATCTCCTTCGTTTAAAATTTAACAAGATAAGGACTGTCCAAATAAGATTCTGGGTAAACTGACAGGTGCTCAACTGCTTTTGAAAATCACGAAATTGGAAGTTCTCGTCTAATTCAATAAGATAGAGAGGAGGGTTTTCTGCTCCCTCCTCATTCCCATGCCCAGGGAAAAGACTTTAAGCCTTTATGAAAAGAACTCAAAGGGAGGAACAAGGAAGAGTACTGCCATGGAATCGGTAGAAAATAAAACATTTATTAAATGTCTCCTATATGCTGGCACTGTGCTATGGGCTTATGAAAAAGAAAGACAATTTCTGCCCTGAAGAATCTTGTGGTCTAATGGAGGAAGATATTACACAAAATGAAACAAGAGAGAGAGAGAGAGAACAGAGACAGAGAGAGAACAGAGACAGAAAGAGAGAGAGAGAGAGAGAGAGAGAGAGAGAGAGAGAGAGAGAGAGAGATCAACAAGGTACCCTTCTTGGAAGCATTGATGATGGTGGAATGTGATCTAGAGAATGAGGCTTATGGGAAATGAAGAGCTGGCTGAGCTTCTCTATAAAGGAAGCACTAGGGGGAACTTTTTGCTGAGAGTTTTATACTGTATTATAGTGATGAGGAGTAGGATCAATAAGTCAGCTTCTACCAGATACACCTCTTGCCCATTTGCCTAAAGAGCCCTGCTCCCAGAATACAGGTCCCTTTTTATAGCAGTCTTCTCTGTCCAGAGGATGCTAGATGACAGAGTGGGTAGAGCACTAGAACTAGAGTCAGGGAGACTAATCTTTGTGAGTTCAAATCTGGCTTCAGACACTTGTATCACCCTGGACAAGTCACTTCACGCTGTTTGCTTCAGTTTTCTCATCTCTAAAAACGAGTTGGAGGAGAAAATAGCAAACCACTCCAGTATCTTTGCCAAGAAAACACCAAATGAGGTCACAGAGAGTCAGAAATGACTGAATAATAACATTAAATCTCTGGCCAAGCTTCCACTCTTTCTGCTCCATGTGGTTTCCTTCCTATACACCTCCTGCTCCATGCTGCTTTTGCTCACCCAATTCCTTTTGGAGTTTCTCTCCCAGACCCAGTGGACTGACTTTTAATGGTCACCTGGGGCGTGATATGTCATTCTTCATCCTCTCTCTGTTGTTTCCTTTCTGATTCATTCAAGGAACTAATTTGCACCTCATAAAGAAATCACTTGGCCTGGCTGTATCTTTTATAGTTGTTTTAACACCTTCTGGTAGGCAAGCCCCTTTTCTATGATTAGATCCTGGGCTTCAAGCAAGGACCACTCCCTTACCAATGGAAAACCTGTTTAAAATTATTTCCTCATCAAGATCTATAGATTTAGTATAAAATTCATACAAATTTAAACTACAGAAACAAACTGTGTATGTGTGTATATATGTATATTTATAAATATAGAAAATTTTTTATTGATTTGGGATACAGTTGCAGCTTAGAAAAAAATTTGGATAAAATTAATGTTAAAATTAATGTTAATGTTACCCTGCCCACCCTCCTCTTTCTCTCCCCTATATAATGTTCCTCATTTCCCAGGTTTCCCATTGGTTTATTTTAACCTAAATTTATAGAAGTTTTTTTTTTTTGCTATATCAGCAGAATATTTCTCATATTTCTGCATAGAATTTTCATTGTATACCACAGCTTGGATTTTATGCAGTTTATAGGGCTTTCAATTGAAACCAGGGATGGGAACATAAAGCACCTTCATCCTCAAGCCAACAGAAACTTATTGCCCCTATTAGTTGAAAACAGACTGAACCTTTGGAAAGTTGGCTCTCTTTCTCTTTCTTTTCTTTCCTTTTTCTTTGAGGGGCTAAGCTATTCCAGCCCTGTTGCTCGCCCATTTTATGCCTCATTCATAGATTCCATCCAGAGACATCTTGGTGTCCATCTTCTTCTAGTGACCAAGTTGCTTAAGTCAAAAACATCCTTGCCCCAGGGCTGTTTGTTTGCCCTGAGTACCACAAGGGTATTGATTAATACCTCAAAATATTTATCTTAAAAGCACCTAATAGCATTATAATTGTTACCATGCCACAATTTTTCTGACTTCAGAAAAAGATTTCTTTCGAAAAGCTACTCGGAGAAACTAGATTTGGTTTTTCTCAGTCGATGAGTTTGGGCTCACTTAAATTTGCTTTTTGTTAAAATACTTTCTTATTATACAATCTTAATATACAAATCACTTGCAGTTATTTCTCAAGATCTACAGATGGTCAGAAGGAGCCTTAGAGATCACTCAGTCCCCATCTCAGGTACCATGATGAGATCCTCTCAAAAACTCTTTTTAGTGGTCCTTCAGCCTCTTATCAGTCAATCAGTAAATGTTAAGTACAGTGCTTGTCTTATTACCATTATCTAATTACCATTTTTACCATTATTTAATAATGGTACTTGTTATCATTAAAGATATTCTATTTTGTTGTTCAGTCACATCTGACTCTTGGTGATTCATTTGGGCTTTTCTTGGTAAAGATACTAGTTGGCCATTTCCTCCTTTAGCTTATTTTACAGATTAGGAAACTGAGGCCAAAGGATTAAGTGACTTAATCAAGGTCACCCAGCTAGTATGTGTCTGGTACGGTCTACAGTCTCTGTAATAATGGGGTATTCGCTATAGTAATAATAATGGCCTTGAAGTTGGCAAAGTGCCTTCCCTTATCTTACTAGAGCCTCATGATAGCTCTCTATGAGTCAGGAATTAAATTTCTGTGGCTCCCTGTGCTGGCTTTCTCTTCGGACACAATAGGCCCAGGCCCTTCCAGCAGGCCTTCCCCGCTTGCTGCGGCCTCCAGGTCTCTCACTGTTCCAAGTGCTTTGCTCTGGTCTGTTGTTTTTCAAGATGGACGCCTCCCATTGAGTACAGCATTCTCCTCATGGCATGACTAGGGTAGAATTAAGAGCTGCCTCCAAACTGTGAAAGGATCGCCGCGTACTTGTCCGGACACCTCCAAGGGAAGAAGGCCGTGAGTCAGCGCCCTGGGCGTGACACAACAACACGCCTTGCAGACTTGCAGAGTGGATAAAGGCACATGGGGTGCCAGAAAGCCTCGTGGAGAACCCCGTGCTGGTGGCCTCTGTGGCCCAAGGTGGTCTTCCTTGGCGGGTTATTTAGTCTCCCTTGAAGCCGACTTGGATGAGAGGAGCCTATTGCTAACCTGAAATCCCATTTAAAAAAAAAAAAAAAAAGGCCATAAAAAGTCCAGTAGAGAAAGCCAGTCACGCATGCCTGGAAGCAGGAAATCTTGGGAGCCGTGTGCCGAGGGACCGGCCTTAGGTTACCAGCAATCTGCCCTTAAAGAGGCTATCCAAGGGCTGCTCAGGGCTCAACATTCTCTTACCTAAGTCTGTTCATGAGAATAGTTTGGATTTTTATAGCACCTACTGCACACCAGGCACTGTGCTCAATACTTTACCAATGTTATCTCATTTGATAGTCAGAGGAACCCTGGGAGGTAGATGCAATTATTGTCCCCATTTTAAAGTTGAGGAAGCTGAGGCAGACAGAGGTTGTGACTTGCCCAAAGTCCCAGAGCTAGCAAATGTCTGAGACTGGATTTGCACTCAGGTCTTGTCTCCGGGCTCAGTCCTTTATCCAGTGTGCGTTCTAGTAGTTGGGGCAAAAAATTAATACGTTGGGAGATGCTGATAAGGGAGACAGCCCCAGGCAGTGGCGAAGGGCAGGGCCTTTGAGACAGCAGAGAAGGTCAGGGTGCAGTGTGGCCCTACACTGGGAGTCAGAAGACTTGGGCTTTTTGCTTTTGTGCCCCCCAGGACCTGACTCTGTACTAGCGCACAGTAGGGGCTTTAGCTTGTGGGTTGATAGGTTGGACTCCAGGCCTGACTTTGGCACTTAACTATCCACATAGACTATGACTGAGTCCTTTAAGCACAATCCCACCTGCCCCTACTCACCCTGCCTCCCTCACGGGGCATCCAAGGAGACCATGGGCGTGAATGTGTTTTGGAGACTTAAAGTAGTGCACTAATATTAGTAAACAGTTCATTGAGCAGCCTGTCCTTCTGTTCATGATGAGTTCACATTAATTGTATCCAAACTTTTTTTTCCTCCCTTAGGAATACATCTCAGATTTTAGATTGTGAGTCAGTGACCAAGTAGAGTTTGAGATGTAATATTCCTGGTTGAAATAGTCCCAGAAAACTTGGTAGAAATGCCATTTCATTCCCTCTGTGAAGGAACGATGATGTTTTGCGTTGTATTGAGTTCCTGTTAGTGGTCTGCCATCATTGGGAACCATGCTACCTCAGAAGTGAAGGAGACATTAGGGTCACCGAGTGTTGGAATTATTGATTATAACTGAAACTAAGGCTGCCTCCAGAAAACCTTCACAGCCAAGAGTACTGCTCACTGAAAACCGGCCTCCTATAGCCTCCCCTACACAGGGTCCCATTATTGGAAGATCCACCCCCTCCTAAGGAGCCCGCTATGGTTGTCTGATTGACATCTTTTGAGGTGTTTATTGTCCTTGGGGAGGGATTTTTGCCAACCCCACCAAACTCTCCCAAACAGCGAGCACCATCCCCTATTTAGGGGACAGCAAACTACAGGAGCGGTACAATCTCTGGATAAGTAACAGTAAAGTGAGCTAATCCTAATTCAATTAAGCTCAATTCAATTTTTTGAATGTTGATTCTTTTCTCTGGGCAAGGGACAGACAAAACATTCCCTGTCCTCCTTCAGTCAGTAATGATTTTTGAATTTCATTTTCTTTTCTTTTTGGAAACAATTGAGATTAAGTGACTTGCTCAGGATTACATAGCTATTTGTCTGAGGCCATATTTGAACTCGGATCCTCCTGACTTCAAGGCCAGTGATCTATCCACTGTGCTACTCAGCTGCCTTTGTCCTTCATTTTTAAAGAAAACCAATGTCATCACAGGCTGGCAGACATTCACTGAATACCTACTATGCGTCAAACACTATGCTAGACACTGGCAAAATTGTCCCTGCCCTTAAGGAGTTTGCATTTTATGAGGGGAGACATGTACCTAAGTGGATACATAAAACAAAGCCAAGTTTCTTTTTGGAGGGACATGCAAGGAGTTGGGGATAGAATAAAGAAAGGTCTCACCTCGATGCAACCTGACTTGAGATGAGCTTTAGAGGAAGCCACTTTTCCCAGTCTTTTCTAATAGAGAAGATAAAAACCAAATAACTCTATTCATTTATTTCTGTGAGGAAACATCCTGGGTAACCACATTTGTTTTGTCCTTATTTCATCTTCCTGGTGTCTTGCCCTAAAGTCTGCTTTTAGCTTTAATGACATTCTACTGGGGAGATGTGCCATGTACACAGATGAGTAAATAAAAATTAATTTCAAGAGAGAAAGAGGGCCAGAGCTGTACTAGAGTGCTTGTACTGGCTTTGCTCTAAGAGTGTTAAATCTTAGTGTGATCATTTACATCCTGATAATTAGCAAAGGCTACAAATTCAGGGCTTGATTTATTGTCTTGTTGATTGTCTAGACTTAAAGTGATGAGAAAAATGTTAATAATGCAGATGAAATTTAGAAATGTATTCTCTATGCCTTTCTTTTTTCTTTCCTTCTCTCCCTCCTTCCTTCCTTCCTTTTTTCCTTCTTTCCTTCCTTCCTTCCTTCCTTCCTTCCTTCCTTCTTTCCTTCCTTCCTTCTTTCCTTCCTTTCTTCCTTCCTTCTTTCTTTCTCTCCCTCCCTTGTTTCCTTCCTTCTTTCTTTGTCTCCCTCCCTTGTTTCTTTCCTTTCTTCATTCTCTCCTTCTCCCTCTGTTTTTCCTCCTTTCTTCCTTTTTCTTCCTTTCTTCCTTCCTTCTTTCCTTTCTTCCTTCCCTCTCTTTCTTTCTTTTTCTTCTTTCTTCCCTTTTCTTTCTCTTTCCTTTTTTCTTTCTTCCCCTTTCTCTCTCTCTTTCTTTCTTTTTCTTTCTTCCTCCCTTTCTTTCCCTCCCTCTGTTTTTCCTTTCTTTATTCTTTCCTTTGAGCCAGTTGTTAAACAATCTATACATCTCTGAAAAGATTGCTCACCATGGAAGGACCAGGAAAGGACTGTCCAGAAAGTGGCAGACTGGCATCATTAAACTGGGCCCTAACCACCTGGGCCCTAACCACTTGAGCCCTAACCACCTGAGCCCTAACCACCTGAGTAACACAGTTAAGAGACATATTAAGGAAGACCAGATCTGGGCACAAGTGCACAAAATGGATATATCACTCTCCAGCTTCACCTCCAAATTTATTCACATCTTTTCCATTACATTCAACCAAAATGAGAAGTTACCATAACAACTGACTCATCAACTGAAACTCTGAAAAGTAGATCATCTCGGAGGTACATGCATCAGATCCATGTACGCATTAAAGCACTTTAGGTTTTAAAATTTTTTGAAAGATTAAATTTTTTATAGCAATTCTGACTCTTTTCTATAAAATTAGAATTGCTAATAGGTTATTGGGAGAAATGACTTTGGTTTTATTAAGGAAAATTTCAAACCAATCACCAATGAAAGAGTGGGGTGTCAGGCTAAGAGAAAGAAGGCCATGGCTTTGTTTTTGTAGCTCATGACAACGAGCCCACACTGAAATCAGTATTTTCTCTCTTTAACCTATTTTACTATCTTCTTGTTTCCAGATATTTCCAACTTTAAAATAGCTTTGTCTGCATTTACTACTTTCAAATCCTCAAGTAAGGAAAATAAACTTTTCTACCCAGACTCCCCCATCTCCCACAGAAATTAGTTTGCCAGACTCATGGCATGGAAAATATAGGGAGTCCTGAGTTGATCAAAGCTGGCTTCTTACTTTAAAAACTTACTGGTTCTCTCCCCTATAGGCAGATGTGATTCTGTCAGATTCAGCCCGCCTTCTGCCCCAAACCTTGCCATCTCTGAGCTGTCAAGAGAAAAAGAAAAATCCTTGAAATGTTATAGATTATTTCTATAACCTGCCACTTCTGTCTATTCCCTCCTGGGTAGAAGTGCCAGGTTCTCCCTGTGACAAATTACACCCTTGGCCTTACTTATATTTTCATTTTTTTCCCAATCATTTTTTATCTGACCCATGTCTCTTGACTAGTGCAGAAGGACTGTTGGAGTTGGTGATGCTTGCTAATTCTTCTCCTCCTTTGTATAAAACATGTCCTATTGTGTAAGCCGAGCAGAGAGACATCTGTTAAATTTAAACTTTCTCCTCCACTTACATTTTCTCTGTCAATTATCCTAAGAGAAAGAAAAAATGAGTCATTCTGAGCTTGCTTCCCCAAGTGTCAAAGGATCCATAGCATTGGAAGGCCAGGTCTGCACAAATTAGAAAAATCTGCATATTATCTTTGCCTGAATCATCCAGAATTTTTAGGAGAAAGCAAGGCATTTGGCTTGAATTTGTTCAGTCCCAATTATCCAGAAAATTATGTGCTCCCTTGCCCTTGACTTTGGCTATGGAGATGGAACCAAGGCAACAATGGTAAGCATACTTCTCATACAAATTATCCTCAGAAACTAAAGGAGAAACCTCATTCTTTTAGGCAAAGGATGGAAATGGAGTTGTCCAATAGAGACTGATCTATTTTGAATCATATCAGGAAAATGAATTATGAATCCTCTCTTTCCAGGATTCCTTACTATTATTATCTTAAGAACTGTTCATATGCAGTCTTAAACCGGTTATCCTAACTCTTCCATGGTCAGGGCCAATATTATTCTACCCTTTCATTTTATTTGCATTTGTAAAAGACAAATTTTTTTGTCTATCTGTGTTCATATTCTTTCGTTTCATTCTTGGATATTGAAAAATAATGGCACTTAAGAAGTAATTTCTTATTCTTAACCCAGGATTAAAATCATGACTCTCTGCTCCTAGAAGAAGCAGTAATGATAATAATAATACTAATAGGTGGTAATTACATATGACTTCAAAGTTTACAAAACTCTTCACATCTCTTATCTCACTTGAGAATTTTAACATTGTACCATTTTATAGATGAGGACTCTGAGACAAGAGAGAAATTCGGTGATTTTCCCCTGATTTGATAGCTAGTAAGTGTCAAAAGGCAGGATTTCAATCCAGCTCTTCTTTATGTCAAGCACTGTTCTCTTTCCACTATACTACTTTTATACTCATAAATAATCTTCCCTAGGAAATATTTGTGTGATTCGATGTAACTAGAAAATTATTTAATATTTCTTAAAGAACGTGAATCTGTTTTCACCTAAACAAATGGCGACTGATAAATTTACCTTCTATCCTTGAGGAGGGGGGTGTTATCAGTTACAGGGAATGCAAAGGTGAATGGAGGAGAGATGTGTGATGGACACACAGAGAGAAGGGGAGGCTTGGAGACAGGGAGATTTAAGTTCAAGTCTAGCTCCAACCACTTACTAGCTATGTGTCCTCGGGGAAGCATTTCCCCTCTCTCAGCTTCAGTTTCCTCATTTGTAAAATGACATAATAGCACCTGTCTCCCAGGATTGGGTTGAGAATCAAATGAGATATTTTTGCAGTAACTTGGAAACCTTAAGGGGCAGCTAGGGGATAGCATAGACTGCCCGCAATCAGAAAGACTCCTCTTCCTGAGTTCAAATTTGATCTTGGACATTTACTAGCTATAGGACCCTGGACAAGTCCCCTTTTCCCTCAATTTCCTTAATTATAAAATGAGCTGGAGAAGAAAAGGGCAAACCCCTCTAGTATCTCTGCCCCCCAAATGGGGTCAGGAAGATTCATGACTGAAAAATGACTAAGTGCTGGCTATTGTTATTATTTCTGATAATGATCCAAACATATGGAAAGTGAAAAGATGCCATCTAGTCAGTATGTTATCAAAAAAAAGGGAGAGGAACCAGGCGTATATCAAGAGCAAGAGATAACAGATGGACAGTATGAGTACTAGATAGACTGTTACTCACAAAAATGGGGGAGGAGGGGACACAGACCAAGGTGAACACTTCCAATGCACTAGATGGAGCTGCTGTGGAGGAGCTATTGAAGCACTTAAACAATAGCCTCACAGGATACTTAATAATAATCTTCTTTAAGGTCTGTGAAATATTTTGTCTGCAAGATAGGAGAGGTATGACTAATCCCATTATACAGATGAGGACATTGAGACTCAGAGAACTTAAGTGACTTGGATGGATCAGATGGTCCCCACAGGGCTGAGATCAGAGGTCAAGCTAAATGTTTGGGGCTGACCAGGGGGAGGCGTGAAGTGGTATTTTCTAAAAATTAGGATAAAAGACATGTTGTTATGTAATTGAGCTTCGAGACAGTTCTCCAAATGAGCAATGTCATTGGATAAGTGATGTGATCAATTAGGTTCCTGTGAAGGCACAAGCCATCTTCCCATCCTGTGTGAATGTTAAGTCTTCCCATTAACTAAGTAGCTGTAAAGGGTCTACCCAATATAGTGGAGGCCTCCATCTAGGTATCTGAATATACAGCACATACAATGCTCAGTGGCCACTTTTTCCTTCAAGGAGTGGGGACATGAATGGATCGTGCATGTTATTTTCTTTGTTTTGACCCAGGAAACAAATATTAACAACAATGTCACATTTACATTGTTCTTTAAGTTTTGCAATACATTTTCCTCACAATAATCCCAAGGAGGTATAATAGTTGTTATAATTCCCATTTTGTAGATAAGAAAATTCAGTCTATGAGAGACTCATTGATGTGGGTCACTTAAAAACTAAATGAAGGAATCAGGACTCATTCCCTGCTTTCTTGATTTCATCTGAAGTCTTTTTCCACTATTTCACATTGGCTTAAGGATAAATCCTTTAAATTTCCTCAGCCTCAATTTCCTTATTTGCAAAATTAAGATGGTGAAAGCAAGGAAAGATAGTGTCAGGAGTGCTAAAGTTCAGAATGGGCCAAGGCTGGTGAAGAAAGCTAGATGTAACAAAAAATATTCTGTTTCAGTGTTTAGCTATATTGGGGTGAGGGTAGGGAACAAAAGATGGGAAAGTACCGTAGCTTGGGTAGTTGGGATGATGATAGTTGATGGAGAGAAGGCAGAACTATTTAATTTGCTTCAGTTTTCTTTGCCAGGGAGAAAGACTTTTGGCCTGATTAAGAACAGAACAAAATATGGCTAGTAGAAAGTTAATACCTAGGGTAAGAAGAGAGCTTGATAGTAAGAGAGCAACCAGATGCCCTTGAGAAGTTTAAATCTTCATAGCTATAAACTACATCCTCAGATAATAAAGGTATTGACAGGGCTGATTGCTGAACCACCATCCATGAAAGATTGTGGAGAATAGAAATACCAGGACCAGAGAAGAAGAAATATTCTGGTTTTCAAAAAAGGAAAGGGAATGGAAACTTCAGATTATAAATCAGTTAACTTGACTTTGATACTTAGAAAATTTCACAATATCTTTATTAGAAGAATAGAGAACATTTGGGCAAGGATAGAGTGATCACAGAGTCAACTGACTTCATAAAGAATGAATGATACTAGGCTAACCTTATTTTTTTTGACAGAATTATTATTAGCTAATAGAGCAGGGGAAGGCGAGGTGTGTACTTTACTTCAGCCTTGGCTAGACTTTTGGCAAAATCTCCTATACTTTTCACATGGAAAATCTGGAGAGAGGTAGTCTAGACAACAGTACAATTAGATGGATTTTAAAGTGGTGGAGGGCTGGCCCCAAAGAGTGGTAATTAATGACTCGGCCTCAGTGAGGAACAAGGTTTCGAGTGGAGTGCCTTGGGAATCTTTGCCCACCATTTTTATTACTGGCGTGTATACTAGCATGGATAGCTTAGTGATCACACGTGTCAATGACAAAAAGCTGGCAGAAATAGCTCACATGCAAGAGGACAGAATGATGGTTCCAAAAGATCTCGTCATGAAAGGTAACAGGTTGTGTTTGTTTATGTTTAATTTGGCATGTATGTGGGACATAGACATTTAGTCAGTAATAAATAGTTGGTAATGTGGGCCCGGAGTTCAGAATGCAAACTAGGACTGGGTCTATCAAGGGGTTATCTACAGAGAAATGATGATTTAGCCCATGGGAACTGATGACATCAAGAAAAAGATGCATCAAAAGGTGCATCAATAGACTGATGGAGGAGTCAGAGAGGTAGGTTGATAGCTAAGAGGTGTCACAAAAACCAAGGATGGAGAGACATCCCAGAGGAGAATGTGAGTAGCCCACAGTGTCAAACGCTGCAGAGAAGTAACTGAGAAAGGGTGGTCAGGATTTGGCAATCAGTGGTCCCTCCGTAACTCAGGAGGTTGCAGTTGTGGTTGAGTGAAGAGACCAGAAGTCAAACAGCAATGGGCTGTTTTTAGCCCTTTCAAATTCAAAACATTAATAATGCTTCTATGAAGCACAGAGGAACAAGGTATGTTGGAATCAATATATCCTAGTAGGATCCTGGACAAATAACAGAATATGGGATCGTATTGTCAAAGTTCAAAAAGAAACCCAAAAGGTTGGAGTCCCAGACCAGTGTCATGAGGTGTCAAAAGAATTTGCAAACTTGAACCCATCTCCAAGTCAAGGGGCAAAGTTTATTGTCATTGTAATCAATTGAAGTGGGCTCAGTTTCAAAAGAATTTAGGAAAGAACCAGGATCAAGAAGACAAATTTACAGGAAAACTCAGATCTGGTTCTCCATGTCATTGATAAGCTCATTTTATGACCCAGATACCTCACCATTTGTCCCAGAGACCTTGTTATCATTGACCAACAGAATGTTATCTGGCAATCAGCAAAGTTTCTAGGACTAGACTATAGTATTCCTAAAGCTAGGAGACTGCAGGATCATTGACAAACAGATTGTTAGAACAATAGCACTCCTAAGGTCGGCTTTATTCCTCCTAGAAGCTGCACCCCCATCAATATAAAAGTATCTGAAGCCCTGGATCCATTACAGGATTTTGTTGATATTTCATATCCGACTTTTTCTTCTTTCCTTCATTAAGTGAAGAAGAGGAGAAGCAGATGGAATAAATGTATGTACAGCTTTTTCAAAGAGTTTGGGGAGAAGGAAAGGAGAAATCTAAGAAGATAGTTTGAGGGGATGTGGGTCTAACAAAGTTTTTGGTTTGGGCATTTTTATAGGCAGTAGAGAGTGAGCCTAGAGGAGGAAAATAAAGATTAAAGAGGGGGGATTATTATGGACCATTTGACAGAAGAATGGGATGAAGGTCAAGGGTACAAATAGAGAGGGTGGTTTTAGTAAAAAAGAAAAGCTGCCTTTTCATCAAAGGCAGAGGTAAAGGAAAAGGCAAGGGGAGATTATGTCGACGGGTTTTGAGATATGAATAAGGACAGGAGTTCACTAAATGAATCTCTAGAGACTGGTCTCTCTCCCATTGAGCTGGTTGAAGGAGAGGTGCTATGGGAAGTTTCAAGAGAGATGCAATAGTTTAAACCAAATGTATGGAGAGAAGGCTAAAAAACCAATTATTGAGGGGTAAAAAAAAGTGGCCTTCCTGCAAGAAAGACCTCATTGAGAATAGATAACATCACTTTGTAGTAGACCCAGTCAGTGCTGTTATATAGTTTACTCAAGCATCATTCAGCAGCTTCTAAGGTGAGTAATGGGAATAATCCAGGAAATGGGCTTGGTCAAGTCTGGGCTACAATAAGGCAAGGTATTGGAGAGTGCAGGACATTGTAAATCTTAACTGGTTACCAACTGGTCAAGATTCGGACGGGAGAAGCAGAAAGCTAAAGTACTGTGTGTGAGTAGTAATGTGATGGCCTGGGAGAGCACTGGAGGTCAGGGGGGAAATGAAGAAGAGATGCAACAGGATCAATGCAATAATGAGAGGTTATAATTGTATAAAGGGATTTCTGAATTCTTGGTGACTGCCACCATCATTCTCTACTTCTTTTCCTTTGAAGTTTACTCCATTCAGTTTTCTCACCAAATCTAGCTTCTTGCAAGCATTGAATTATAAACTCCTGGAGGGCAGGAACTGTATTTTGTCTCTTTTTCCATCCACAGAGTTTAGCCCAAGGCCCAGCACTTAATAGACACTACATAAATTTTTATCCTCTTCCCACCCTTCCCTTCTGGCCCTTCTATGAACTGTAAAACCATGTTCCCACGTGGGGATCCTTTATTCTGACCCCACCTTCCAGTTTTTCAGGTCTCTTTTAAGCCTTTTGTCTTTTCTCATTCAAATCTAAACTACTTGAAGGTAGGAATTTGTATCACTTATATTTATATTTGTATCACTAAAGCTTGACACAGTTCCAGATACATACATACATATATATATATATATAAGCACTTAATGAATTCTCTCTTCCTTCCCTCTTTTCTTCTCTTCCTTCCTTCATTCCTGCCTGTCTACCTTCCTCCTTTCTTCCCTCTCCCCTTTCTTCCTTTCTTCTTCCCTTCCTTCCCTTCTTCTTTTCTCCCTCTTTTCTTCCCCTTTTCTTCCCTCTTTCCCTCTTTTCCTTCCTTCCTTCTTCTCTCCTTCCTTCCTCCCTTTCTCCTTTCCTCCCTCCCTCCTTCTTTCCTTTCCTTCTTTCCTTCCTACCCCTTGCCCTTTGCCTTATAGGATTGTTCTGAGAAAAGTAGTTTGACAGCCTTTAGGTTGCTATCACCATCGGCTTATCCTGATGGTTAATATGTTGAATGTCAACCCTGAAGTCACTGGATAAGTGCTCAGCTTTGCACTCAAATTAATGTTAATACTTGGGAAGAAGTTCCACTAATTAAAAGAAGTCCTCAACTAATTAATTCTTTTGGAACTCTGGTCAGAATTTCTGGATGATATAGAACTGTACACAGAATCATGCCAATGAATTGAGAAAAAAATCATTCGTAAGCTCCTCAGTCTGGAATTGACTTCTGAAGCCTCTCGTCCAGCTTCCTTGTCTGACTGGGGAAGAGACTCTCTCACCCCAAGGCTCACAGGTTTAGACATTTTCTCGTCTCCTTTCATCTCTGGATCACAGATTCAGCCTCCATCTCTGACTCACTCAGTCTTGCTATCACTCTGTTTCAAAGTGCCTGATAATTTTAGTAGCATCATGTAGTAGCTAATAGGTCTGTGCACATGAGAACCTTATGTTCATCTCCATCGGCCAATGGACGAATAATTTATTTAGTGACTATTGTGTTCAAGGCACCTCTCTTGGGGTCAGTTCATCTGTACAAAATGGTGACCTCCAAGGCCATGAACTTGGGTCTAAAAGGCCTAACCCAAGGATCCGCATCGGGGAGGCCCCCATCCCACTGGGTGACGTCTCTCAATTTTCTTTTCTACGCATCTGACTAAAAGTCTAAATAAGCTTATGAGAGTTACCCTGTCTGTGACCTCTACTACACTGCAGTAATCTCATTTCTCCACCACCACAACAGGGCTATAAAGTAGTGATTAATTTGTTTGCCGATTTTGCAATTAAAAACCCTGGGCTAGTTCTGAACATGCTGATTCTATTAGACTAACAGGGAGTGCCGGAGATGTGGCACTAATTGTGATAAAAGGGGTCTTGGTGTGTCTGAAGCACATCCCCATTAACTTGGTTTAATGAGGCATCACTTTGGAATTAGCATTTCACTGTACAGAATTCTTCTTCGCTGTCAGAGTGCTGCTTTTAAACTTGAGATATTTGTTCATTCCCTCTCCCATTTATCCTGGAAGACTGCGTCCCAAACTTGAGGAAGGGTGGGCAAACTTACCCTAACGCTGAAAATTGGGGTCTGATTTCCTGCCTCGATCTCTTGAAGGATGAGGAGTTTGGACTGGGAAACGAGAAGCTGCTCAAGTTATTTAGTCACAGTTTGCATTTCAGAGGTTGACCCAAAGATTTGTTGATTGGCTCACAGTTCCATTTCCTTAACAACTGTTCCCAGTGGAGTTCTGGGAGGCCCTTCCATATTATGCCTTTTCAAAATCCTAGTGAGTATTAGGAGCCAATACAAAATCCTCCAGGAGAATTTCTGCCGGTTGGACAGATCACTCACCTGACATGGCCATCACTAATCCCTAGTTTGATTATCCATTGGGCAGGAAATCTCACAAGATTACTTACTACCTTAAGCATTTGCCGTGTAAGGAAACTGTTAACTGGGTCAGGAGGATGCATGGTGATGAAATGACTCAGAGTCTTGGCCCATGTGGACTACAGGACAAATTGGACACTGTTAGTGGTGACCTTCCCCGGTTCTCCACCTGCCGCCATAAAAGCGTACTCCTGTCCAAGGCTTTTAGACTGATGTGGATTTCCATTCAGAAAGATATTCTCTAAGGGAACTAAACTTTGTGAAGTTAATTGGAACAGTTGTTGCTTTAGCTGGGAGTGGAAGATGGGAGAATAAAGCTTTAGCAAATGGGGAATCTTCCATTCCAAGGAAGGAACATGGAGGGCTCCCAGGGCGAGGGCATTAGATAATGTAATCAACTCAAGTGAGTCAGACTCTAAAATTAAAATAGATCAGGTTGTCATATTACATTTTAAAGCAATTACCGATGTTTCAACATGTTCCTCCCCACTTATGTGCCAGCAACTAGTATTAATATAGCAGCTTATCAAATGGACTGGGGGAGAACTCCTACCACTTTGCGCTCAGCATGCTATGAATGTTCACTACAAAAGTTATCTCTCAAACTTTTGAGCTTTTTTTAAAAAGTTATGCCCTTCTCAGTATTGAAGGAAAGCAAGAGAGTTTGTATACGCCCTTTGGTTTTCATTCTGTCGCATGTGATTTTGGAATATTGGGTGAAATTTATCTAGTATAGGTTGACTTGACAACCTTAGCTTCAGAACATAAGGCCCTACACAGAACAGGTATTTGAAACCTCTCCAAAATCTGGAGCACGTATCTCCTCTTCTTGGGGACAGGCTCTGATTCTGTGATTTCATCGGAATAGGGTATTGCCAGATGGGAAACTCCCTCTTAACAACCCAGGTTGTCATGCAGTAAGTCACTACCCTGAGGGTCACTTATCTATTAGTGTCAGAAGGGAGACCAGCTCTCCAAACACTGTCCTCTGCCTCTCATAATACCATCCCCAGGATGGAAATGGGCCATTCCAGAATAAAACCCAACCTGCTGTAATTATCTGTCCTGGCAAACTGGAGGTTGTTTCCATCTCATAGCAGAAAGTTGCCACCAAAACAGCGAGGAGAACTTCTACCTTAGCCACCTTGCACCTTTCCTTCTCCTCAACTTTTCATTCAATTCATCAATCAATCAATCATCATCAAGTTATCCATCAGTCAAGTATTTATTAAAAATTTATGGGGCAGCTAGGTGGTGCAGTGGATAGAGCACCAACCCTGAAGTCAGGAGGACCCCAGTTCAAACCTCAGACACTTAATACTTCCTAGCTGTGTGACCCTGGGCAAATCATTTAACCCCAATTGTCTCAGCAAAAAAAAAAAAAAAAAATTAATTACTAATGCCAGGTCTTTGTGCTAAATGCTGGGGATACAAAATTGAAAATGAGACCTTTCTTATCCTCGAACACCTTAAATTCCATTAAGGAAAAGATATATATATATATATATATATATATATATATATAAGTATTTGTCAAATACATGCACAATAAATACAAGATAATTGGTGGATTAAGGGGGAGGCTTTATAATCTGGCAATATCGTACGGCCAAGAAACAATATCTTATTTAATTGTGCTCTTGTACCCACGTATCTGTTCCCAGTAAGACGAGAGGTGTCTGGACGGCCTCATCCGGGACAAAATTAACTTACATTGCTTCTTCATTTCTAGAATTCCTTCCATTCTGTAGTCCACTGTAGGCTTCCTGGCCACAGAAGGAACCCAGAATAAGCATATGGTTTGACAGCTGGGTCTTAGCTAATAGCCAAAGAATCTTGTGTTCTAACGCTCAAAAATGTCACATCAGTCATTTGATAGGGCCCCTCGGATGGGGCAATTACAACAGAATTGTACAAAATCTGATTTCCAATGATTTGAAACTCTTCTCAGCTTGGCCCAAACCTGTCTTTCCAAATCAATTTCATATTTCTTCACTTCCAGCCTTCTACACTTTCGCTAAAATGACCTATTTTACAGTTTCTGGTACAGGACATTCTGCCTCCTGCCGCTGTGACTTTGCACAAGCTTTCCCCATGCTTTGTATTATTTCCTTTGCATTTCCCTCTTTCAGTCTCCCTAGCTGCCCCTAAATCTGAGGGCTGTCTCCCATAGGAGGCCCATTCTGAGCCCCTCCGCAGTTGTTAGAATCCCCTAAAATCAGTTTGCGTCTGTTCTGTCTATATTTTCTGGATGATGTGCATCGCCCAGTAGGGTATAAGATTTCTGGCATAAGGATTATCTCTTTTTTTTTCCTTTGTTACCCTATTGATTAACAGTGTCCAACACACAGTAGGTACTTAATAAGTACTTATTGGAGAAAGGATATAAATGACATCATAGAAGAGAAAATGCTTTTCCTTCCCAGAGTCCTAACACCAATAATATGTAATTGCCAAATGTAGTATTTTATTATTTTGTTGATATGAAATATTTCAGTTGTTTAATTGTTTTTTTAACTTTCAAATAGACTGATTTGCATTTTGTGTCGAAGAAAAGATGCTTCTATCTCTATGGCCCATTGCCAAGTATTCCCAACCCTATTTTGGTTAAATTACAGCACCCAGATTCCAGTAACAAAGCACATTGATTTTATATTCAAAAAGATTTTTATATTTAGTCTGTTAACCTTTTGTAATTCCCACCCACAGCTCTAAACTGCAGAACATTTTTTATGTTAATTGTTATCAGTGGGGTGTCTGCCGCGGCCCCTTAGTAATTTAAACCCATTGAATCATAAGGCAGGTGCTTATGATTGCGGAACAGTTACCGTTAGACTGGCTGAAGCTATAGGTTTCAAACAATTCCTTGTAAATTGGATTTGGGAACATAAAAAAGCCAGGCAGTTACAGATAACCTTAGATTACTTTTTTTTTTTTAACTACACAAAACCCCCCATGGGAATTGTCCTCTACAGATTGAAGTGATTCCTTATTTCTGGCTTTTGAGATGAATGATGTTAAGTTTTTATCAACCTGGGGGATAGGAAGAAATCAACTTAGTGGATTGTTGCTTTAAAATTCAAATGATTTGGGGTTGTGAACAAGGGTATACAAATACAGCCAATATGGAGGAGTGAATACAAATACAGCCAATGTGGAGGAATAGAGACAAATCGTTTCTAGAAGTCTTACTGAGAGTACAGAACTAGATGAGAGCTTAGGGACAGTTTAATTTCACAGAGAAAGAGTTCTCATGGTAAGCTAGTGGCAAACAGATATTTGAACTCAGATCTCTTGAGTCTCGGCGTAGATTCTGTTCTGCAATGCTATCCTTACTTCCCCATATAAGAAAAGAAATAATAAAGAAAGAACATTACTGATTGTGATAAATTTTTGTCTTGGACCTCCATTTTATGTAGCTCCTTCAAAAATGTTATTACTATTTCTAAATTTTTATATTTTCTCAATTTTCAAATATTTCTCTTTTCTTCCGCTACCCATCTATTCCTGGAGGCTCACCATATTGGGGCTAGACTTAGCATGGACACTGTGTATGACTTTTCCCCTCACTGCAGCTCAGAACTCCTGAGCCCAAGGGATCCACCAGCCTCAACCAGGATTCCCAGCACTCATCACCATTCTAGGAAGGCAGATGTTTGTTTATTTGTTTTAATCAGCCATTAAAAAAAATAAAATCAAGTGTTCTCCTGATGCCCAGCTCTCTGATGAAAAGTGAAAGATCCAGGCAGGCCTGAGGATGTTTTGTCTACAGTTATTCTATGCCTCAAGATGTTAGAACAGCCAGATGTTTGTAGTCTCATAGACAAAACATCCTCCTCCAGGTATTTTGATGTCAGGGAAACACAGTCAGAGTGTCAAGTGGGCAGGGAAGTTCAGGGGATGAGGGCAAAATATCTGGATGTGTGGAGCCCAGGAGGCTGCTGTCCCCTGGTACTGCACTTAATCGTCATGCAAACCCCAAACCTACTAAGCCTGTCATTGTTTTTCTTTCTCTCTCTTTTTCTTTGTTTCTTCCTTCCTTTCTTCCTACTTTTTCTTTCTTTTCTATCTCACTTTTCTTTTCTTCTTTGTTCCATTCTTTCATTTCCGTCTCACATTTTCTTTCTCTTTTTCCTTCTCTTCCTCCCTCCCACCCTCCTTCCTCCATCCCTCTCTTCCTTTCTTCCTTTTCATCTTTTCTTTCTTTCCTTTCTCTTTTCCCTTTCAGTCCTTTTTTCTTTTACTTTCCCTTTCTTTTTCCATTTCTTTGTTTCTTTTTTTCTTTTTCCTCTTTCCTGCTTTTATTCCTTAGATTCTTTCTTTCCTTTCTCCCTCTCTTTCTCTTATTTCCTTCCTTTTGCTCCTGTGTTTCTTTTTTCTTTTTTTATTCCTTTTCCTTCTTTTTTCTCTTGTCTCTCTCTTTCCTTTACTTCTTTCCTTCCTTTCCCCTCCTTCTCTCCCTTCCTCCCTCCTTGCTTCTTTCCTTCCTTGCTTGCTTTCACCAGGGAGCTTCATATTTGTAACCTAGTAAAGTTACTTTAGAACCACCCATTAGCTGAAAAGGGAAAGCCCTTTGGGAGGAGTCCTATGATTGATTTTGCAGGCAGACTGTTGTAGGGCAGGTTTCTAAACAAGCAAAGACAAAAGGTCAAATTGCTTTTGAATGACATATTCTCTGTAGTAATAATATTAAATATGTATACACGTACATATGTGTGTCTAACTTTTCAATGCATTCCTTTGGAGAGCAATAATTCTGCCCCAGGCGAAGGCTTCTTGTGTATGTGTATGTACATGTGAAGGGTATTTTGTAGAATCACAGAATGTCAGCACTGGAAAAAAAGATCCTTAGGGACAGTCTAATCCATCCCACTACCACCATTTTAAATAGAGAAAAAGTAAGGTCTGAAGAAGGAAAGTGCCTACCATTCCAGGGCTATAAGTGGCAAAGCCCAGAACTCAACCTTGGTCCTTTGAGTTGGAGTACTTTTTGAACCACACTGCATTGCCTCTTATGTGTCTTAATATGCTCTATTTTGTCCATGATCCAGATTTCTGAGGTCTTATAGATTTGCTTAATGGGAACTCCCTTACAAACTAAGCTATTTTGTGACTGTTCTCTGATCACGTCAGTTCTGCTTTGGTTCATTTGTTTGTTCTTTCATTTGTTTCTCCACAAATGCTGATTGAACTCTTCTGTGCATTATATAGAAAATACCATGACGCATTCTACCAGAACCAGGCCAGCTGCATTGCCCCCAACCCAGTTCTATAGGTATCTTCTCAGAGCATCTTTCTCCCATTCCAGGAGTGTCCCCTCCACCACAGGCACCAGCAACTAGTACTTCAATACTTAAATACTTTGCACACATGCAAAAAAATAAATTTTTCATAGGGATATTTACTTCAAAGATATAGCAAGAATAGAAGAACAGAAATTTCTTCCAATACCTTCTGTAGAACATTTCCTCCTACCCTATCTTTGTTAATGGAAAGACTGGTCTCAACTCAGCATAATTTCCACCTAGTATTTGTTCCAAGTTCAGGTCCAAATGCAGCATCACTGCCAGCTGAGTTAAGTCCTGAAGGTCTCTTCTCACTCCGTAGGGCATAAATTTGGGTCTAGCTCAGCTCCCTGGACATCTGACTCTCAACCTTACAGGTGCTTGGACTCCCAAAGGCTCATTCTACTAATTTTTTGGATCTCACAAGGGCAGAGCCTCAAGATTGACCTCTTTCACCTAAAATAAGAAAATGAACACCAAGGCAGGCAAAGAATTAAAGCCCATATGCGTGGGCCAAATTTCATCCTTGGAGGAAGAGGGCCAAAACATTTGTTTCTCACTGGAAGTCATCAGTGAAAAAGAGTTGAATAAAAAGCATAGGTCCAAGCAAGATATAAAAAGACTGAGACTAAGGTCTTTTGAAGGTATCTCTAGTTCCAGTTCCAACTTCCGCCAATCAAAGAGATTGCTGTCCCCAACATGGTTAGCAGACTGGAACCGGTTACAAAATGTTTTCAAAGGGTTCCAAGATTTTGGAAGTGCTTGAAACTCTCTCCAAAAACACTGGCCTTTTATCGCATCATCGGCTCTCCAGAAGTCTGCTGCCAGCCTCTTTCTCATGGGAAATTGCATCAGCCAAGAATGATGGAGCCTTTTATTGCAGGCCTAAGGATCAAGCTTTGACTGACCAATCCCCATCACAATAGAATTACTGAGTACTGTAACACATCAGATATGATGTCTTCTCTCAAGGAGTTTATCATCTAATGGGAGTGGGGGATGGAGGTAGGAAAACAGGATATAATCAGACAGACACCTTTAATTAGCAGCTTTAACCCAAGACGTGAAGGAAAAGACGGAAGCTGTCATCCCTTATGCCCTCCCTAAAAAATAAGTCAATCTGTGCCTTGAGGGTTAAGAAAGTGGGGTTGGAAGATATCCCCCCAAAAGGAGAAACTCTGAACATTCCCCATGTCCTTGCAACCCCAAACCTTTGAGCTTCACGGGAAGATAGGAAAGGAAAAGCTTGGTCACTAGGCCAGAAGCAAGTTCCCATGACCACTGAGGATGTCAGCTAAGGAAGGAGATGAAGGGTATTACAGAAAGGCGTTCACTGTGAAGACCAAGGCCAGCAAACGTCCAGACCTAGGAGGCTGTGAAGGGGCAGCGTGGTGGTCTGACTGATCCGGACAAGCGGGCCTGCCCTCAGACTGTAGGACTTAGATGTCATTCACAGCTTTGGAAACAGTTCAGCTTTGGGGCACCAACCTGTTCCATGTGCAACGTGCAGTTTTCTAGCCCCCAAATAAAAGTTAACTAACATTACGAGGTAACATATGAAGTGCCGAACAAGGAGTCCATTTAGTAAATGGTATAAGAGACAGAAACAGAGACCCAGAGAGATTCTGAGACAGAGACAAACAGATGCAGAGTCCAAAGGAAGGAGAGAGGGGAGAGGTGGGAAAGAATAAGGGAGGAAAGAAAGGGGGCAAATAGACAGGAGGGAAGGAGATAGGGGAGAGAGGGGGATGAAGGGAGAAAACAAGGCAGAGAGATGCATTTAAAGGAAAGATCAAAAGGAATAAAAGGAACTTGGCAAACAAAAACCCCGCCTGTTTACCAAAAACATCACCTCTAGCATTTACCAGTATTAGAGGCACTGCCTGCCCGGTGAGTTATGACTTTAACCACCAGGAGAGAAAGCAAGATGGAGACAGAAGAGAGAGACAGATCAAGACAGAGACAGAAAGGTGAGAAAGACAGAGTAAAAAGGAGAGAAGAAAGAGGGAAAGAAGGGAGGAAAGAAAGAGGGACAAATAGCGAAGGAGATAGGGGAGAAAGGGGGATGGAAGGAGAAAACAAGGGAGAGTAGGGAGAGAGAGAAAGCAAGACAGAGAAGAGAGAAACAGGAAAAAAAGGTGAGAGAGACAGAGACTGAGTAGGAAGGAAGGAGAAAAGAGAGAAAGAAAAAATAAGGGAGGAAAGCAAGAGAGACAAACAGAAGGAGGAAAGGAGATGGGGGTACATCCCCTGATGGACGGAGAGAACAAGGGAGGGAAGGGAGAAAGAAAGCAAGACAGAGACAGAGAGACCAAGACAGACAGACAGACAGAGGAGGAGGAGACAGAGACAGAGACAGAAACAGAAAGGAGAGAATAACAGTATTTAGTGCCAGGCATTGTGTTAAGTATTTAAAGATACAAACAAACCAGGTAACTTTGCCCACAGGAAGCTTATTTTACAGTGGGAAACCACACACAGCAGAGAGCTGGAAAGGGTGATTGTGGGTAGACCCTGGGAGGGGCTGGGCAGCAGAGTCCAGATTACCCAGTGGGGGGAGGTAATGGTCTGAGTGTAGGCAGCAAGGCTAGAATGGGAGAGAAGTGAGGGTTAAAAAAAGAGAAGGGGGAATCCATGAATATTTACTGGCATAGACTGGGGAAGACAATGAAGAAGAGCTGGTGTTTCGGAGGAAGGGCTTCAAAGGTCACAAGATCATCCGGTTATAGGTTTCAGACTGGGAGTTTTAGGACTTCAAAGGCCAGTCAGTCCACTCTCCTAGACAGATAGCACTCGAATAGCTTCTACATGCCAGAAGAATCATCTGAATATCCAGAACTTGGATCAGAGAGATTAACAAATCCCTCTCCTCAATGTTTACTCCAAATAAGCTGTACTTAACTTTCTAAGTGCAAGCCCCTCATTGATGAGTCACACAGGACCAGAAGCAGGGACCCCCTCTCCCCCATCCCCAGGGCTTCCACAAAATCTCCAGATTTAAATATAATTATTGAATACATTGTTATGATTAAGTGCAATGATTGTTTTCGAATGTATTTATATGTTACTAAGATCCATCAGAGAAAGAATCTTATCTACATCTTAACTAAACATTGTATCACCTCCAGCAACCAGCACGGTACTGCATACATTAGGTACTTCATAAATGTCTGTTGGTTTGAATCGAATTCAAATAATCATCGAATCTTAAGAGTTATACGCAATTCTCAAACCATCTAATGTGATCCTTGTCCCAATGTTCCAGATGTCCCAAATAAATGGCTATCCAGACTTGCTTAAAGATCTCACTGCCAGTGAAAGGGGAACCTCCCTCCTGAGGTAGTCCATTCTCTTTTTGGCAGCTCTATTTGTTATCAACTTTTCCTTCTGTGGATGAATGGGTTTTCTGTGCCTTCTACTCATGAATCCTCATTCTAACATGGAGGACTATACCCAAGAAATTTAATCATTCTATGACAGCCAACCTTTCAAATTCTTAAAGATGCTCTTATCAACTGAAGTGAACCAAATCCCATGCCCAATGGCACAGAAATGGGTAGCAACGAGCAGTTTTTTGGGAGAAAAATGAGTTGACCAGTCTGGCTAAAGGAGATATATTGTTGGAGAAAAGCCTAGAAATCCAAGTCAGGGCCAGATTTTGGAGGGGCTTTGAATACTGGGCTAAGAAAGACAAACTTTCTTCAATGAACACTGCAAATCCACTGACGTTTTCTGAAGTGGGGCAGTATTGCCTAATCCAAGTTGAATCTCGGGGAGCTTGCCCTGGCAGTAGCATGCTTTGGCAAGGGAAGAGGCTGAAGGCAAGGAAACCTTCAGTTTACAGGCTGTTGCAATAATACTGGTGTAAGGCAGTAAGGAATGAACTAGGGTGGTGTCCAGGAATGACTAGGAAGGAATGACATCAGTTATTCATGGGGAAAGAGCCCTGTGCTAGATTCAGGGGAAAATATTTTTTAAATCACTATAAATCAGTTCCTGCTCTCATGTATACAGTGACCATTGCATGTCCACATTTCAAGAAAAAAAAAGTGTGTTTTCAATATATGTTTTGGGACAGGAATAATTTCTTGTTGGAGAAAAACTCATCAATCATCATACTCATGGAGTTTATAATTTAGTGGGGGTGAAGGAAGGCAGGATGATGCATATTCAAATATCCAATAACTTTAACACAGAATTTAGACTCTGAAAAGAGCAGAAAGACCATACAAAGTGTTAAGAGAGATCTGATGAAGGAAATTTATTTTCTGAATAGGGGATCAGGATAGGCTTAATTAAGGAAGTTGCATTTGAGCTGGGCTTTGAAGGATGAGTAGGGATCTAGCAAGTCGAGATGAAACCAGATGAGAAGGAAATAGGGGGAGGAGGAAGGTCTAGATTTAGAGGTAAAGGTGACTTGAATAGGCTTGGTGACTGGAAATAAGTAGTAAAGGTAGTTTATTTAATTCCTGATGATTGTGAACTTTCAAATCTGAGTAACTGAAAAATAGGGATCAAAATGAGAAATCCAGTTGAGGTAGAAGCAATATGGAAAGATTATGGATTTAGAAGATGCCTTAGGTCAGAGACCCCTTTGGTGGCATCGGATAAAGTCTATAGATCCCTTCCCAGAATCACGTTTTTAAATGTATAAAATGAAATTCACAGGATTATAAAAGAAATCAACTATATTGAGTTACCAAATATGTATATGTAAAAAAATAAATGAGCTTCTGGTTAAAAACTCCTGCTTAGCCATCATTTAGTGCAGAAATTGGCAAACTCTAATACTGCAGTATGAAGCATTTAGGACCTCAAATCAGGCATGCAGATTTGGAAGCTACAGACACTAACTGGTTTTTATTTCAGATTGGTTTCATACATCTGGATTCCAAGGCAGCAAATATAAATATAACACTTTCAAGCAGTTCCTTCCTAAGACATTCTTCAGTTTTGGACTTTGAAGAAACTTCTACCAACCCAAAATAGAAAGAAGAGATGAGCTCTCTTAGATTTATTCGTATGATTGGGTTGAAGAGATTGAATTTCTAATTTGTTCTAATTGACTCTGTAGAGCTTGGACAATGGTTTTTTCTGAGCTATGTGTCTTTTTCAACAAATATTTAGTTTGAGTGTTGTTGGGGAAAAAAAAGAATAAAGAGTTTCAAGGAGATTAAATTTACATTGGATTTGAATGAGGAAAGGAAAAGGGTGAAATAAAATTTAGTTAAGAAGATAAAGATATTTCTTCCAATTTTATTTTAACAGAATTGTTCATTTCTACTTTTCACTTTTTCATTCTTCTTCTTTTCCTTTCCTTCTTTTCTTTCCTTCTTCCTTTCCTTTTCTTTCTTTTTCCTTTCTTTTCCTTTTCTTTTCTTTTCTTTTTTTTTTCCTTTTTCTTTTTTTTATTTCTTCCTTTTTTCTTTCTCCTTTGTTTTCCTTTTTTTTTCTTTTTCCTTTTACTTCCTTCCTTTTTCCTTTCTTTTCCTTCCTTCTTTGTTTTCCTTCCTTTTTTGGTTTTCCTTCTTTCCTTTCTTTGTTTTCCTTCTTTTTCCTTCTTTCCTTTCTTCTTTTTCCTTCTTTCCTTTCTTCGTTTTTCTTCTTTCTTTCTTTCTTTTTTCTCCCAAATTTGAGTGGCTATTAACTCTGTACTATCTCTCCCTGGATATTTGTAAGTGACACTCCCTACTCTGACCCTGCAGGTGTTTTAAGTGAGATGGACTTTAGAGAGTTTGTCTGGAACATACTTTTCTTTTTTTTTTTCCTGGAAATGTGACTGAAATTTCGCCTTTCTGTTCAGTTTCTAGAGGTCCAAGAAAACTATTTGTTAAATCTGCTGCCTGTGTTTTGCATTAGGAAAGTTTGGGCTTTGCTATTGGAAACATACAGTACAGTTTCCTTATGGAAAATTTGGCAGCCTGACTCTGGGTGGTTCCATTTTATTAGAGGTAATTTGAACACGACACTCTCCTAGTTTGCAAACATCCACTGCAGTTTTTAAAAGTACAAAGGGGCAGAGTCACCTAATTGTTGTGGGGGTTTTTTTCCTTTTTCATTTTAAATGAACATGATATTGTTTTTGATGTCCCCAACATCCAGGCTGGGTCAATATTAAAAGAAGAACTAAATGACTTTGCTCTAGTATCACCAAGGAGAGGCCTAGATCCCAGCTAATGGGACCATCCTGGTGCAGGGACACCAGATGGAGTCATTTCAGTTGGAAAAAGCAGACAGTGATTAGCCACTGAGGGGTCTTTGCTGCCAGGTGCAGATTTTATTCTGGTGGCTTCATTGGAGATGGTGTAAACTGTTGTCTGGAAACTCAACTAGAAACAGACTTGTCATTTTCTCGACACTTATACTAACAAACTCAGTCATTAGGTACCAAAGTATGATCTGTCCTCAGGGAAACCACAGTGGATCTGGGCTGTTGCCATTTAAAAAAAAAAAAATTGCAGAGCTAATGCTCGTTCTGTTAAAACACACACACACACACACACACACACACACACACACAGAGCTTTTTTTTTTTTTAATGCAATCTGTGTTCTGTATATTACTGTCTTATTGTTTGACTCCAGCGGCAGGAGCATTCCCCATGTTAGCAACCAGGCCTAGCGACCGACATTGTTTAATACAGCATTCAGCATAGATTTTTCAAAGGAAATATGTATATGTTTCAAAGCGTGTTGTCTCGGTGGTTCCAAATTTTTTTTCTTACCAGAACCCATGCTGGAAGCCAACAAAATGTGACTGGTCTCTTTTGTTCATTTCGTGCAGCCGAGGGAAAGTTTTTCAGTGCAGTGTTGGACACCGGACCTCCAAATCCCACTTTCAGAATTTCTTCACCCTCACCTCGCCCCCACCTTGGGACATCTTGTCCCTTCAGACTTTTTTAGAAACCCACCTTCCCACCCCTCCCAACCCCCCAAAAGAAGGATCCTGTGTTTTTAAAAGGGCCGGGGCCCCAAATTTTTTTTTCCCCCCTTTCTTTCCGAAATTTTTTCCCCTTTTTTCTTTTGGGGTTTTCTTTAAACCCCCCTTTTCCCCTTTTTTTCCTTTCTTTCTTCCCCCCCCTTTGCTTTTTTCTGAAATTTTTCCCCCTTCATTTTCCCCCCCCCCCCGAAACCCCCTTCTTTTACCTTTCCCCCCCCAAAAATTTTTTAAAACCCCTTTCTTGTTTTCCCTTTTAAAAAAATTTTTCCTTTTTTCCCCCCCCCCCCCCCTTTTTAAAACCCCTTTAAACTTTTTTACTCCCCCCCTGACCTCCCCCGTTTTTTGGGGTTTCCCCTTTTGGAAACCCCTTTTTTCCCCCCCTTCTTTTTTTTTCCCCGGTTTTTTAAAAAATTTTTCCCCCTTTTCCCCCTGACCCTCCTGTTTCCCTTCTGATTCTCTCCCCTCTTCCCCTTTTCCCTTTCTTCCCTCCTTTTCCCCCTTCCCCCCTCTCCCCCCCCTCCCCGCCCCCCCTTCCTTCCCCCCCCTGATTTTTCTGATTTTCCCCTTGATCTTTTTCCCCCTTTCCCCCTTTTCCCCCTTCCCTTCCCCCCTTTTGACCTCCCCCCCTTTTTCTCTTCCCCCCTTTTTTCCTCTTCCTCCTGATTTTCCCCCTTGCCTTCCCCCCTTTTTCCCCCTTTCCCCCCTTTCCCCTTCCCCCCCTTGCTCCTCCCCCCTTGATTTTTTCTCTATCCCCCCCCCCTTTTTTTTGGGGCCTCCTCTCCCTCTCGTCCCCCTCTCTGGCTCTTCCCCCCTTTTCCCCCTCCTTTCTCCTCCCCTTTTCCCTCCCCTTCTTTTCCCCTCTCCCCTTTCTCTCCCCTCCCCCTCCCCCTCATTCTCTCCCCTCTCCCCTCTCTCCCCTCTCTGATTCTCTCCCCTCTCTCCTCTCTCCCCTCTCTGACTCTCTCCCCTCTCTGATTCTCTCCCTCTCTGATTCTCTCCCCTCTTTCTCTCCCTCCTGCTCTCTCCCTCTCGTCTTCCCCCTTCTCTCCCCCCGCTCCTCCCTTTCCCCTCTCGGGCTCTCCCCTTGTTCTCCCCCTCTCTTTCCCCTCTGGTTCCTTTCTTATTTCCCCTTTTCCCTTGATTTTTTTTTTTCTTTTTACCCTTTTTCTTTTCTCCCCTTGGCTTTTTTTTTCCCTTTTTTGATTTTCCCTTTGGGTCTTCCCTTTCTTTTATTTTTTCCCCTCCCCTTTTTTTGTTTCTTTCGGCCCCCCCTTTTTTAAATTCCCCTTTTTTTTCCCCTTTTTTTTCCCCCCTTTTTTTTTTTTTTCCCTCCCTTTTTTTCTTTGTCCCCCTCATTCCCCTTTCCCATTTGGTTTCCCTTGGTTCCTCCTTGTCCTTCAAAAGGCCCTTTTCCCTGGGGCAGTTTCCCGGTTTCTTTTGGGCCCCCTTTGGAAATGGATTCGCTTTCTTTGTTTTCCTCGGCGGTTGACCTTTGTCCGGGGGTTGGGTTCCCCCTCTCGGACTTTCCCCCCCTTTTTGGCTGGGGCCCGGGGGCTTGGGGGCTTGGGAGGCCCATCCCGGCCCGGGGGCCTTGGGGGGCCCTTGGGGTCCTTGGGTCCCCCCACTGGAGTACAGCCCACCCAGCTGGATCGACCTGCCCAGTGGTGGGCCGGATCAGAGTTAGATCTGAAGGAGCCCCCGGCCCCCGAGCCCCCGGCCCGATCGTGTCCTCGTTCTCCACACCACAATCCACCCTCCGCACAGCTGCCTGTAATGTAGGGAAACAGGGCTCTGGCGGCTTTTCCTCTCCCGGGGTGTACACACAGTACACACAACCCAGAGAGACACACATACACCACACAGTACACACACAGGGACACACAATACACCCAGACACACACACAATACACACACCACACATAGAGACACATACATAGACATGCACACATACACAACACAACACAGATACACATACCACACAGTACACACACACAAACACACAATACACAGACACAACACAGACACACAATACATGCACAATACAGAGATACACATACATAGATATGCACATAGACACACACACACAAAGACGGGTATCAACCAAGCTGGCCATAGGTCTGGATTATGAGACATTCCCAAGTGCAGCCTGAATTGAAATGTAATTGGGAAATATTTAACAAAAGAAATAAAAATACAATAGAACACGGATAATGTTACTATGTCATTTTCTAAGTTAACGTGTGGCCAGAGAGCTCTTTTGAAAAAGCTTTTTATTTTCAAAACAGATGGATGGATAATTGTCAACATTCACCCTTGCAAAAACTTATGTTCCAAATTTTTTTCTTCCCTTCCCCCATCCTCTCCCTGGACTGCAAATGATCCAATATAGGTTAAACATGTTTAATTCTTCTACATGTATTTCCACAATTGTCACTCTGCACAAGAAAAATCAGATGGAAAAGGAAAAAAAATGAGAAAAAGCAAAAGCAAGCAACACCAGAAAAGGTGAGGATGCGCTGTCTGATCTCCACTCAGCTCCCACACTCCTCTGAGAGAGCTCTTTATGTGTAGGTTCATGGTCCTCATTTCTCTTGGAGTCTGCCAGCACCGTACTAGCATGGAAGCCCCTTAAAGCCTGGCATTGTGGTCTGGTCTAGTTTTTAGGAGTGTTCCTGACTCCGAGGGCAGCTAAGTGACATTATAGTGGATGGAGCGCTGGTCCTAGAAGTCAAGAACCTTGGTCCTGTGCTTCAAATAAAACCTGAGACCTCTACTGTGACCCTGAGCAAGTCACATGATATTTTCCTGCCTTGTTCCTTCACCTGTAAAATGGGGATAATAAGGGCACCCAGCTCCCATGGTTGTTGGGAGGATATAATTAAGAATATATGCATGCACACACACACATACACACACACACACAGAGTTGCTGTTCTTGCTCTCTCCAATGTTTTACATGTAGCAGATTTTTTAAATGTGTGATGAACTGATAGGTGAATATAAGTTTTTGAAGTATCTTCCCCCCACCCCCACTCCCTCCATTCGCAGAAGTTCTTAAAAGGAAGTCTGGATCCCATCTTGTGCCTTTCCCTTCCCTTTGGTCCCCTAAATCTCTCCCTGGAGCTGTTGGGAGATAACAGAGATTCCCAGTGTGAAGCGGCCGTTCCCAGGAGAGGATTCTTTTCTCACCAGTCCAGATCTCAGAAGTCTAGGACACCCACGCACATCTGGGCCCAAGACTCGGAGCCAAAAGAACTCGGTGGCGCTTCATGGTCTCACTGCTTTTGGGGCAGATTTTCCCCGTGACCCCATCCAGAAATCACCTCTGAAAAGTACTGCTACAGATGCAGGAGAATCAGATGCTAATGAACCCCTTTTGGCCCACAGCCGCCATCCCCACCCTCGGGCCAAAGGCTAGTTCTGGTGTTTGGGGGCATGGGCTACTACGAGCGATTGCATGTGCTTCTTGTGCTGAGATCTGAAAAGCAACAATCCAGGTCTCATGGCCCCCATTCTTCCCCCTCCCCCAGCCTTTCCATCCCCCACCCCCGAAAAAGTGCCAAGCCAAAGGATTCTCCTTCAGAAGAGTTTAATGATCCTACAGAGAGATTGTCTCCTGTTACCCTCCATTATACAGAACAGTGTGTGGCGGCTGTTCTAGGTTTGACACATTTAAGACTCGGCTTTTCCTCTTGCTCTTCCTGAGATGATAAAAAAAGCAGCAGGTCAGCAAAGTCAACTAATTAAATCGACTTTTCTAGTCGGTTTCCCAGTGTCTTCAGGCTGTATCAAGCCTGCTGCAAAAACAAATCTCTTCACGAAAAACACAGATCTCCGGTTCTCCTTATTTAAAGGAGCTGCTAAGAGAACTGTCTGTCTGAGCAGAGCTTGGTGGGACTTTTCCAGGGGTGTGAGGGAAGGGCAACTGATGATGCTGGGTGCCCTAAATGAAGCCCCCTAGGGATAGAAGCTAGACTTGTTTTACTGAACTCAGTCCCCCCCACATACACCCATCTCCTTTTCCATCTTTTCCTCTCTTTTTTTGAGTGTGAGAGGACCCCAGAAATCGTATTGTATAATTCACACATACACACACAGACACTGACACATACACCACACACAGACACACAATCACACACACACAATCACACACACATTCATACACATACACCACACACATAATCACACACACACACACACACTACCCCTTCTTATTCTGAAGAAAGTTCTTTCCCTGCTGAACAGCTCTAAAGTGATGAGCCCTGAACAAGAGCAAACTGATCAGGAAGGCACATGGTGCACCACACAGCTGTCCTATATGCCCTGACATTGCCCCACCCTCATCAGGCTCTCCTCACCTCACACCCAGACTATTGCACTGGCTGCCGGGGCCTCTGCTTTCCCCAGGTCTCTCCTCACTCCAGTCATCCTCCATCAGGCACTGAAGTGATTTCTCTCAAGCTCAGTTCTGTGCCCCCCCCCCCTACTCAATAACCTCCAGAGCCTTTGTCTGCAGAATCTAATATACAAGCCTTTGTTTGGCCTTTGAGACTCTTCACAATCCGGTCCTTTTCTACTTTTTCGGTCTCCTTTTTCCTAATTCCCCTCCATGTGATCCAGGGCGACTTGCCCTTCATCACAGAATACTCCTATCTCTCCATGTCATGCTCACTGGCTCCCTTCCTGCCTTCCCTCTGCCCCCTGAATGAAGGTGGCCTATATTATAAAGCAGCAGTCACCAAAACCATTTGGTTCTGGCTAAGAAACAGAGAAATTGATCAGTGGAATAGGTTAGGCTCACAGGACAAAATAGGAAAGGAGGGAGGGAGGGAGAAAAAGAAAAAGAAAAGAGACAGTCTAATAGGAAAGTCATCAAGTCCGTGTAATAAATACCATAAATACTAATAAGTAAATATAAGGTCATTTGGGAGGTAAGATACTAGAATTTGGAGGGATCCTGTCAGATGACTGATCATTCTGTGGCTTACAATCCAGATGGAATAACTAGGGAAGAGGGAGGGTGTGTCCAAGTCCAGGGCTGGGGGGAGGAGGGAGGAGGAGGACCTGCTACTTTTTGTCTATCAGTTTCCCAGTTTAAGACTTACTCATGACTTCCTTCCCCTTCCCCTTCCCCTCTGGCCACCTACCACTCACTACCAGGGATGTCTTCCAAAAGTGGGGTTGAAATGGACCTGATACTCTCAGCCTGTCTTCCTGTTTCTTACATTATCCGGCAGAAGGTTGAGTTCTAGCCACAAGTTGTACCTATTAGTTAGATTATCTGTAGATTGCCTTTTTCCACGTACTTTCTGTACCTGGTTAACAAGTATGATTCCGAACCTTGACTGCAACACGTCAGCTCTTTAAGATGTATGTTTTTACTAAGAGGAACTTTGAATGTTCCTAACATGGTACTGCTTGGCCAAAATTTTCACATTAAAAATGACATTTCTTTTTTGTTGTACATATACACTCTTAATATATTTCCTAATGAATTATGTTGGAGGAGAAAAATCTGAACAAAAAGGGAAAGCCATGAGAGAACAACAGAAGAAATAGAAAAAAAAGCAAGCATAGCATGTGTCAATTTACATTCAGTCTCCATAATTCTCTCTCTGAATACAAGTGGCATTTTCCACCTAGAGTTTATTGGGTTTGCTTTGAATCATTGAACTGCTTGGAAGAACCAAACCTTTCATAGTCGCATCATCACACATTCTTGCTGTTAGTGTGTACAATATATTCCTGGTTCTGCTTGTTTCACTCAGTATCAGTTTGTGTAAATCTTTCCAGGCCTTTCTAAAATCAGCTTGTTCAGCATTTTTTATAGAATAATTCATGATAATAACAATTAATATGTTATTTTGTATTTATTTTTTTCTGTCTATAAATACAAGTATATATTTATATAATATAAAAATAATAAAAAAAGAAAAATACCATTTCTTTCATAATACCATAACCTATTCAGCCATTCCCCAACTGAGGGGCATCTACTAACTTTCTAATTCTTTGCCAGCATAAAAAGAACAGTTACAAACATTTTTGCACATGTGGATGACAAAGATTAAAAAAAAAATACCCACCATCAAACTAACTGACTCATATTGTGTCTCAAAGCATATTCAACAATCCACACCTGTAAGCCCCTTACCACTCCCTCTCCAAGGACAGGGAAGGAAGCACATTTTCACTTCTTTTCTTTGGTGTCAAGTTTTATCATTATAATTACAAAGCATTCAGTTTCATTTTATTGTTCTTCTCATTTACATCAGAGTAGTCACAATAACTCAATTAAATAGGTCATGTTAGAGTTGTTTTAATTGTATGCCATATCTTCTTTTTAATCATTTTTATTCTTCTGGTTTTGTATTAATTTTGATCTTTGCTTCAGCTCCCACATCGGTAATACATTATTTCTTGTCTGCTAAAACAGAATCCATTTCATTTTTTAAATATGATTTGCATCTCACCATATCTAGTGTTTTCTAATTCTTTTCTCAAAAAAATGGGGCATGACTTAAAGGCGTGTAGATCCTGTACTGTCTATGGGTCTTTGACCTCTCTCATTTCTTATTTTTCAAATATTTTTTGCTATTTTCTCTTATGCCAAACATTTCATCAGAGTTATTACATTTGAAGGTATCTATGGATTTAATTTGGAAGGTCTTAAGTCTTCCATAGACTTTTGCAAACTTTATTTTTTTAACCAAAAAAAAAAAAAAATGACAGAAAGGATATCAATAGCTGTCAGTTCCTAGGCTTACTTTCCCATCCACATAAAATTTTTATGAGAACAGTGTAACAGTATAAATGCACCAAAGGCATGAAGGTATAAGAAGGGAATAGGCCAGTCTTTTGCAAACCATATTCAAGTATATTTATTTCCCGGTTCCCATCATACTAGGGAGAAAAAAGATCCTGCCAAACTTAGTGTTTGTCATAAAAAAGTATTTGTTGGAGAGCAAAGTGCCATCTTAAAGGTCTTCCCCAGCAAGATGTCACCCGTAGCAATGTCAGAATTAGACAAGATTTCTTGAAAGATTCTATAACAAAAGGGTTAAATTATTTTGACCAGTAACCATCTTGTTCTTAATATCAAGAGATGCATAAAACTATGTGCTCACCAAAGTTTGCATTGCTGTCATGGACAGCGAATGGCAAAGTCCAAATGAAAGAAGGATTCTCTGCAGATGGTGAAGTCCCCCAGATGCTCCTGTTTGTGGATGACTTCACTCTCATGAACTCAGTGTCAGAGCCCCAAAGGATATTAAAAGCCATTTTTAACATAAAACCCCTCCAAATAAGAACTTGGCAAATGGTCCTGTCAGTTCCTGGCAAACAGAGGGAGAAGAAATGGAGGCAGTGTCAGTTTTTATATTTTGGGGTTCAAAGCTCACTTTAGACCAGGGGGTGTCTGGCCTGCAGACCACATAAGGCCTGTGAGTCATTTAGTCCGGCCCTGCTAAGGTATTCACAGGTAATAATCACCTCCCACTGCTGGAGTTTTTTAAGTGGATAATTTTGTTAGGCCCGCGAATGATGTCATAAATACCCAAATGGCCCTTGGCAGAAAAAAGTTTCCTCATCCCTGCTCTAATCAATAATTACAGTCATGAAATTAAAAGATGCTTGCTCCTGGGAAGGAAAGCTATGACAGATCTGGAGAGAGTGCTAAAAAGCAGAGACATCACCTTGCTGACAAAGGTCACAGTCATGGCTTTTCCAGTAGCAACGTGTGGCCCTGAGAGTGAGAAAAGCGGAGTGCCACAGAATCAGCGCCTTCAAATTGTGATGCTGGAGAAGACTCTGAAGAGCTCCTTGGAGAGCAAGGAGATTACATCAATCAGTACTTAAAGAAATTAGTTCAGGCTATTCATTGGAAGGTCGGATCCTGAAGCTAAAGTTTAAATATTGTAGCTACATAATGAAAAGATGGGATTTATTGGAAAAAGCCCCAGGGCTGAGAAAAATGAAGGCAAAAGGAAAAGGGGATGGCAGAGGATGAGATGGACAGAGAGTGTCATGGAAGCCATGAGCATGAACTTGTCAGATTTTGGGAGATGGTGGATAATAGAAGCTCCTGATGTGCCACAATCCACGAGGTCAAGGAGAGTTGGACATGACTGAACAAGAACAAAAGTCCAGCTCCCTCATTTTACAAGGCCTGGATGGATAAACAGGTTTGCCTAAGGCCACACAAGTAGTAAATAACATAGGCAAGTTTTGAAGCTGGGTCCTTTAGGGACTCCATTGCTACTTTCACAATTTTTCTCATATGTATCCCTCCTCCCCATTCATACAGCTGCCATCCCGGTACAGACGCTCTTCACCTCCTTCTGGGCCCATTGTAATTAGTTTCTGCTGCAAGCATCTCCCCACTCCAACTCATCATCCACTTAGCTGGCAAAGTAATTTTCCTAAAGCCCAGGTCTGGTCACTCCCCTACTCAATAAACCCTAGTGTCTCCTTACTACCTCCAGAATCAATATTAAATTTTCTGTTTAGTATTTAAAGCTCTTTACAGCTTGACTCCTTCTAACCTGTCTAATTCTTACACTTTATTCCCCTTTGCCTACTCTATGATTCTGCTATATTTACATCCACTGTCTCCTGACTCAGCTTTTTCATCAGCCTTCTACCATGTGTGGAATGCTCTGCTCCATCACTTTTGCCTCCTGACTTTCTCTGACTCAGATCATCTAAAAGATGCATTTCCCTCCCCAACTCTCATGCCTTCTCTCTGAGATCATCTTCCATTTGTATTATCTTATAATTACATAATTATTTACACAATTTCTCCTGAGCTCTTGATGGCAAGAACTGTGTTTTTGCTTTTCCTTGTATTCCTCGGTGTTTAGCATAGTGCTCGGCACATCAGAAGCACTTTTAATAAGTGCTTATTGACTGACTCCAAATATGGCACCCTTTCTCTATATTCCTTTGAATGGTTATGTCAAGTCCTAGAACACTGCATAATCTCCTAAATGAAATCCATAATCATTAAAAAGAATTTGACCCACACAGGAAGTGGATGAAGAATGTTTATTATCTAGTATATTTTATGGAGAGAGTTGGGAAGTCTAAAAAGCTTACCTATCATTCCACCCTTGAACAGACACTCGGAATGGACCAAAAACTGGGTCCAAAATTGAACATAAGATGGAGAGTGAGTTCCTTTCACTTCAGGAAATTGCAAAATACTTTTTAATTACCTGAGGTTTTTGCCTGAAACAAAGGCCAATTTTTAAAAATCTATTTTTTTGGTGTTATTATTTATATAGCTACAAATCATAGTATGTCACATATAGCTACAATACATACAATAGTATACAATAGTATGTTATATAGCTACAAATCATAGTATGTTAGTATGTTAATGTTTCCCTTGGAGAAACTAAACTAAAGTTGAGGATCATCCAAATAGCATCATACAGGTCTATGATGAGCACGGGCAGATTGCAATACATTATGAATCAAGAATTATGTTGGGGATATGGACTAAAAGAAATTGTCCAAAAAAATGTGACCCAAACAAAAGATGAGCCGGTCCCAGAGTTAGAGAAGGAGAATAATCTATATGTCCCACTGGTATCCACATAAAACAAAGAAGACTTGAGAAAAGTACCTAGAATGCCAAGGAGCATGTCTTTGGTGAATGTCTTTGATGGGAAGACCCAATTGAGTGATGTCACAGATCTCTCAGACTTTTGTAGTATTGCTACTCTTGGTTCCACTTTAATTTATTAAATCCTTTTTCTGTAAAGTTTCTGGTAAATGTGTGGGCCTGCACTTATGGAAGCAGAGAAGCATCAAGTATCAGAAGAAAGATTCTTGCTTTTATGTGCTGCGATTCAACTTTCTCGAAAGATTCCTAAATCAACAGGCCCATGGGAAGCTACCCTTGGTCTTGTTCAGCTCAACGTGATTTGAAAGCATCAGTGTCATACTTACCCAGTCTGTGAATGATATAAAGCCAGCATCTGGATGGCAAAGTCAGGATCTAAATGATCCCGAGAAGCTCGTTCTCTGTGCCAAATCAAATAAGATAAATTTTAATAGGGATGCATGTCCATTTCTACATTTGAGTTTAAAAAACCTGCTGTACAAGTACAGAATCAGGGACCCACAGCTAGCAACAGTGTTAGTAAAAAGGCCTGGGGCAGGGGGTCAGTGGGACATAAGTTCAATATGAATCAGACAAGTGGAGACCCAATATATTAAGTGATCTTTAGTAATATGGACAGGAAGTGTGGTACCCAGCAGGAGGAAGGTGATGTCCCTGCCGTCCTCGGCATTGCTCGGGCCTCAAACGGAGCACTGTGTTCAATTCTCAGCATCCTATTTTAGGAAGGATGTTGACAAGTCGGAACGTGTCCAGAAGAAAGTAACCAGGATGGTGAGAGGATAGTGATTGTGTTGGGCAAGGATCATAGACAAAAGGAACAGAGGATATTTAACCTGATGAAATCAAGGGTCTGGTTGGAAAGATGTTGGAGTTTGGAAGGACCGCCATATGATTCTGATTAACCCCAGAGGGCAGAACTGGAGACCATGGGGAGCAGTCACAGGGAGGCACATTTTGGCTCCAAATATGGAAAAACACGGAAGGCTGTACAAAAATAGAACGGGTCACCACTGGAGGTCATATTACTTAAGGGATTCAAGCGGACACTAGAGGACCCTTTGGTCATGGATGGTATCCAAGCACGGGCTGGTCCGGAGAGCTTTGGTAATCCCTTCCAACTGGGAGATTCAATGATGCTCCACTGGCCCGCATCTGAGAAGAGCGCCAACGTAAACATAGCCCCTCTCCGCGGTCCCTTTGTCATCTCAATGCAGAAAGCCTCATGCCCTGCAGTGAGCTGAACAGTGTGGGCTTTGCAAGAGGCTTGGAAAAAGTACTGTTTAGCCCAGCTGAGCTGGAGTACTGGGTGTGGTGCATCATGGGCAGTCCTTTTGGGAAAGGGGAAAAAAAACAAAAATCCTCCAGCAGCAGAATGTCACGAAAGCAATGAACTGCCTAAGTTCGAGGATGCTATTCAGAGGCAAGAACAAACAGTGCCCTTTCTTTATTCTCATAACATTGAAAAAAGAGGGAGTCAAATGAGAACAGAGTTTTTTAATAGAAAAAATCCATTTTTCTCTGCTTTAGAAAAGAAAAAAAACCATGACATTGGACCGCTCTTCAGTTCACAACACTAAGGCTCTATTAAAGAGAAAGAGGAGAATCCAAAGTGTACCTCTTGAGAGTTAGACTCATGGATGCTCCTTGATTTTGTCCACAGATCTCCATTCATGGTTCCAGAAGGTAAAGCATAAAAGCATCTACAGGATGTCCCAAAAGTCCTGGGGAAGCTTTAGCTTTAGCCAAGATTTTGAAGATCCCCTTTGTGCAGGTGTATACACACACATATGTATGTATGTATGTATATGTGTGCATGTATATAACTAAACACATGCTTTATATACATGCATGTGCTTTTGTTTTTATGCACTCATACATATAGCTGTGTTTATACTGTTTCAGACAGTTGATAAGTCTATCATTAAATACCTACTATGCGCTAGGTACTGTTCCTAACACTGAAGATAAAAGATAAAAGGTATTCCTTCCCCTCATCATCCGATGGAAGAGACAAGAAGCAAATGAATATATGCAACAAGCTATAAACAAGATAAATAGGAAATAATTAGCAGAGAGAAAGCACTGGAATTAAGAGGGGTTGGGAAAGGTTTCCTGTATCTGTGCTGAAGTGCTGGGATATAACTTATCTCTCACATTTCTACTCTCCTAATATTCCAATGACCTGAACTTTTAAAAAATAGCAAACAAATGTTGGCTTGTTCCAGTTCCTGTCGATTTTATGCTGAGGCAACAAGTTCCATTGTCATGCCTATTTCCACAAAGAAAATGCACCTTTTAGAAATTCCTTTTTTAGAAAGTCTTCTGATAAAAAAAAAAAAAAAAAGACCCTCATGGTGACCGCAAGTGGATCAGTTACAGATGTGGGAGATTTGGGGTTTCCCACTCCCTCTGCTTGAAGAAAGAGGCATTTCTAAGACCAGCTAGTCAGGAGATCCAGAAATCCCACTTGCTCTCACTTTGGAAAAAACAAAGTCGGCCAGAGAACCAAAGAGAAATGCCCAGGGTCAAGTGTTGGCAGGGACGCGTCCCAGTGGTCGGTCACACAGCAAATCTCTGGAACGTGCTGAGTGTGGACGTGGTAGCGTCCACCACGGCCAAAGAAGCCTTGCTCCTCTTCTCCTCCTGTTCCAGAACATTTCTTATCAACCAAAAACATTAGCACACCTTTGGCTCTTTTCTTTTTCCTGAGGCAATTGGGGTTAAGAGACTTGCCTAGGGTCACACAGCCAGGAAGTGTTAAGTGTCTGAGACCAGTCAGGTCCTCCTGACTTCAGGGCTGGTGCTCTACCTACTGTGCCACCAGCTGCCCCCACACCTTTGGTTCTTGGGAACATGTCTTTTATTTTACATGTTAACAATATATGTGCATGTATATATCTATTCACACATATTTAAATGAATATGTTGTATATATGTATATATATTTACACACATTTACATGAATATATACATATGTATATATCCATCTATGTACATTTATATGAATATGTGTGTATATTTGTGTGTATACATTTACACAAATATTTCTATGAATATGTGTGTAGGTGATGCACATGTATGTATACATATCTGCAACTTTTATATTAATATATGTGTGTATGTGTGCTCATATGCATTGTATACATGTGTGTGCATCTACATGCATATTTATGGGAGTGTGTGTGACTGCATGTGGGTATGTGTGTGCTTACACGCATTTATATGTATGTGTGTGTATACACAAGGACACGTATTTATGCACACACACACACACGGCTTATTTTCAGACCTGCTTCTCGGCCTCTGCACCTGCTTTCCCCTCGCCACTGCTCTATCTTCCCTGCCCAAGCCGGGGGATCACTTGGAACCAAAGGTTGCTGCACATTTAGCTTCTTCCCACGCCAAGGGGCCAGTCACTAGGAGAGCAGCCCCCTCTTGGGAGCTCCTCCGCTTCAGCCAGGGCCTTGGAAGGCAGAATGGGGGGCTGGGACCATACCCCAGGCCTGCCCCATCACAGAGCCTGTCAGCACTCTGCCTGCACCCGAGAAGAGACGGCCGAGGGAGGGGCGCAGAAAGGCTGGGCACTGCTGGCATCCCTGCCAGGCTGGCGGGCCAGCGTGTGGGGAGGGCCTAAGAGAGGCCAGCGTGTGGGGAGGGTCCCTGGGGGTGACTTATAGAAGGACGCAGATGAGTCACACACCAGCATCAGGGTCTCCCCACCCTTGAAATTATCTTGTATTTATTCCGAGGAGATCTAGAGGTTCATAAATGTTTGACTCTCCCAACAGAATGCAGCCACCTTCAAAGCAAGGTCTGTTTTGCTTATGCCTTTTGTTTACCTTTCTCCAAGCACACAGAAGGCGCTTAATAGAGCTTTGTTGATTGACTGGCACTCACAGAGGATCGTTGGATCATTGCATATAGGAAAGAGGCTTATAAAAAGCCTATCTGTCTACATACTTGTTTTTTAAGGAGTCAGCATGTTGTTCCCTAAAATAAAAGGAGGGGACCAGGTTTTATGTCTTCTATCACTCCCAGTTCTCAGAGACTTGCCCATAGTAGGCATTCTCTCAGTCTACGTCCAATCAAATCAAAATAATGATTGTTTTGTGTTCAACTCTCCCCGTGCATAGATCACAAAGACAAGCAAGTACAGATTATCTCTCTTCTTACCCCCCTCATCAAATGTTTCATTTCAATATTTATGCACCGCAGATGTTGGTGATTACTTTTTAGCATGAAAGTTTGCAGTGAGTGAAGGTGCTTTCTCTCCTTCCATCCTCCTCCTCCGTGTCTCTCTGACCTTGTCTCTCAGCACCACCATGCCAGGAGCCATGTAATACTCAGCACAGCCTCACTGGAGCATGATACGGTAGAGAACGCTCTGGATCTGGGTTCCGATCCTGACCTGCCACTTATTACCTGTGTGGCTTCTGGGGGCCTCAGTCTCATCGGTAAAGTAGAGGAAGGACTAGAGGGCCTTGAAGCCCCTTCACCCTCTACTAGGGCCCTTTGATCCCCATCAGAGAAAGGCACCTTGCGCCTGTAAAGTGGGGACACGCCCAGAAACAATGAGAAGCCATAGGCTGAGAGGGCCTGAGATGGCTTTGTTGTAGCCTTTTGCCCATGTGGTAGTTTGGGAGAGCGTCAGGAAAATGGGCTGGAACTGCTGGAAAGGCAAACTCCGAACTTGCTTCTGCACATTTCCCATTTGCTAAATGCCTGCCTGGGCTCAGGTTTAGGTAAGAGGCTCCTCCTGGGCCCCCCAACTTTGGTCTTCGGCAGTGGATCATGGGAGTCTCAGCCCTTATGGCCTTTGCGAGAATGGGGAGCCCGACAGGGCCAGGTTTGGACCTTTCCCAGTCTGCCCTGCCCGGCGATTTCCCACCTCTGCCCAAACTGGAAAGCGGTGACTTAGGAGAACACTTGGTGTTTGGGGAGCCCATCCTGAATCCCTGTTCCCTGCTTATTTGGGCCTGTGTCTCTTTAATGAATGAAGCTTCGTGGCTAATTGAGTCTTGCTTTAAAGACTAATGCAGTGTGTCTGGTCACCTTTACACGAGACGTGTAGATTACTCTCAGGGCCAATAACCTTCTATTTTTTAAAAAATTCACTTAAAGGAAGCAAATATCTCAGCATCTAGATCGCCCCATAAACAGCTAATAATTATTTACATCAGTTATTAGGCGCCACATCTGCAGTTTTATGGGAACTACTTGGTGCCTTAAGTGAGGCTTGTTTATTCCTAGTGATTTTTTTTTCCACTTTCTGACTTCATGTCCTACACAGGTGATTAGTGAGCTATAATTGAGTTGGTTGTAAAAAGATAATTAATTGACATTTCCCTCCCAGAGAGGTCAAGCTGCCCTGTCTTGCAGCTTGCTATTAGCCTTGTCATTCTGCTGGCATTAACCCCCCTGAGGTAACAGTGTGACCTTTATCTTGCTGATAAAGCCATAATTGTTGTAATTGAAACAGACATAAAGAGGTTTCGGGGTAATTCTTGTGAGTTTAAGTCTTTGGGCATCTGGTTTTCTACAGTCAAGCTACAGAGATGGGATATTGAGACTTATTCAATCTTATTAAGAAGTTTATTTTTGATCGCTCCTTAACTAGTTGGGCTGGAAAGTGAGAATTATGAAGGTTAAGGATGCTGGAGGATATAAGACAGCTTGGAACCCAACCAGAATTATGGGAAAGCAATGTCCTGAAATGTACCGGCTAGCTTGATTTGGAAGTGTACACAGGAAACTTTTTTTTTATTTTAATTGTTCATTTTTTAAATGTATTAGTTGTTTTTTCTCTTATTTTTTTTAATAATAGTTCTTTTTATGATGCCCTTAGAACCCAGATTTTTAAATAACTTACACATTTAACCAAATAATTCATTTCATTGAGCAGTGTAAAAATAACCCTAGTTGCTGGGAAAACCCATTTCTACAGAATGTGGCCGGCCTGTTACTCAGTACCAAGAATGGTGTAGGAGGTAGGTTTCTATTAAAAACTAGCTTTTTTCTCATTTGCATTTCTATGGCTTTGGCCTCTACCAAAAAGTCAGAAGGTAATTTCTTTGGGCGATAGATGTTTTTGACTTCAGAATTTATATCGCTCTGCCCAGGTTAACCAGTAAGGAAAGCAAAAAAATAAAAGGAGGGGTGGGTAAGCTACTGGCACCGTGGAGAAAACGCACCATCTCTGGAGTCAGGAGGAACCGAGTTCAAATCCAGCCTTAGACACTTGACACTTACTAGCTGTATGACCCAATAGCCAATTGCTATTCCTCCAAAAAAAATTAATGTAATTCCTTTGGGTAATATACATTGGTATGTCTGACTTCTGAATTTAGATCATTTGGCCCAGGGAACCACTAGGAAAAGCAATAGAGAAACAGACAAACAAAAGTGGTTTCCAAAAGTACCCTTTCCCTTAGCTGTCTCCACCCTTGGGTTGCCCCTGACTCCAAGCTTTGCCTTTGAGGACTCTCCCAAGTACAGGAAGGGCATCCTCAGGGTGCTCTTCCAAGAGTGTTGTCCTCCCTTGCCCCAGTGTTCTCCCTCCTTGTTTCCCAAGACTCAGTTCGAGCACCACCTACACAAAGCTTTTTCTGATCCTCCACAAGTGCCAGTGCCCTCTTCCCCAAACTGCCTGGTGCTGACTGTGTAACCATTCTAACTATGCTAAAAATCTTCTTATGGCCTCCTTATTCTAAGCTCCCTGAGAACCGGGATTGTTTTATTCTTAGGTCTGTCATACCCTTGGCCCAACATGATGACTGACATGTAGTAGGTGCTTAATCAATGCTTGTTGATTGATTATCCCCCTGCTGCTCCACAGCAAGAACAATCATATAGGGAAGGGAAGGAGGACAAAGATTTCTTTGCAGTAACTGTCTCCCTCCACCTCCATCCCCACCGTGGATGGCACGCACGCCCTCCCTTCTCCTCCTCCATGCTTCCTCTAGAAATCCCTAAACTTCCTCCAGAGCTCAGCTTCAAAAAGTTTTTCTTAATTCTCCCAGACATTTGTGCCTCAATCTCAGAGCTGGAAAAGAGCCCTTGGAGAAGAATCCCCTCCACTATCCCAACCCGAGTGGTCCTCTCAACACCGCTGGCCCCCCCCGCTTCCCAAAGCACCTCTCCCAGACCCTCCAGTGGTTAAGGGACTGCTCTCTCATCTCCAGCCAATTCTACGTCTTTAAAAAAAACAAAACTCATGACCTTCAGGTACATAACTGCTGGTAGTGGGTGAAGGTGGTCTGGCTGTCTTGGACTTTAACACGTAGAGGAGAAATGAGAGCCATTGGCCCTTTACACCCGCCTTGTGTTTGTCCAAGAGCTGCCCTGGAAGGGTTTGGGGGTTTTCCCTTCAGGTATTGACCTGAAGAATGATTCACTGCCAGAGTCACAGGATCTCATCACTGGAAGAGACCTCCGAGACAGTCTAATCCAGCTTCTATTTGGACCCAAATCCCTTTACAGCATCCCTGAGAAACGGCCTGGCAACCTTTGCTTGATGAGCTCTAATGAGGGGGGAGGGACCTCCTGCTTCCCAAAGCAGAGGACTCTACCTGCAGACAGCTCCATTGGGAAGACTGTTCCCCCTACATCAGCCAATCAATCAGCAAGCATCTATTAAGGGCTCACTATGTGCCACATGTGTGAGTATGCATGTGTGTACTTGTGAGTATGTATGTACATGTGTATGTGTACTTGTGAGTGTGTATGTATGTCTGTGAGTGTGTGTACATGTGTTGTATGTGAGTGAGCGTGTATCGTGTACGTGAGTGTGCGTGTGTGTACTTGTGAATGTGAGTGTGTGCATATTGTGTACATGAGAGTATGTGTGTGTGATTGTATGTGGGTGTTGGTGTGATTGTACGTGAGAGTGCGAGTGCAGGAACGTGTGTGCACCAAATAAATGAAGCCGGTTAGGTAAGAAGTGTTCTGGGACAGTTGGAGGGGAGCTCAGGGGAAGACCATGCTGCATTCTCAAGGAAGAGGGGATTCTATGAAGGAAGGATGAATAAGCACCTCAGAGGCACCTGGGCTGGTCAGTGCAAAGAGACAGACTGACCCCGAGCACCATGTTTGAGCCGCACAGAGTGAACCAGCTTGTCTGAGGGACAGCTCAAAGAGGCTGAAAGGATAGGTTGGAGCCGGGCGAGGAAGGGCTTTAAAGATGACCCAGAGCAGTTTCCACCTGGTCCTAGAAGAAATGGGAACCCCAGAAGGGGAAGAGAAGGCCTCTGGCGGGATGTGATGGGATATGGGGGACATTGGCTGCTCGGGTGAGGAAAACCAGCCCCTCAGAGACTGGTGGGACAGAGGAGAAAGTGCGACAGGGTTGTAGGTTGGAGGAAAAGAGGCTGGCAGAGAAAGGGGGGAGCGCTGCAGGGAGGGAGGCAAGGCTTGGGACAGCTTCTGGGGGAGTAAAATGGGAAGTCAGTTAAGGGGGAAAATGAGGTCCTCTAGCCACGTTCTGCCTTTCGCCCTTAATTGGAAGATACAGGAATGTGTAGGGGGCTAGTCCTAGGGCCAGCAAGAGGAACTGGGGTCGAGTCCTGCTGACTCTTCATGACCCGTTTGGGTTTTCTCGGCAAAGATCCTAGAATCCTTTGCCGTTTCTTTCTCCAGCTCATTTAACAGAGGAGGAAACTGAGACAAACAGGGCGGCCTGACTTCTCCAGGGTCATACAGCTAGTAAGTATCTGAGGTCCGTAGATGAGACCTCCTGACTCCAGGCTTGGCCTTCTGATTCTGTGAATTCACCACCTAGCTGCCCCTCAGAAATCCCTAAATTAAAATCCTACCTCTGCTACTTAATAGCCTGTAAATTCATGCCTCCAACTTTAACCTCTCAGCCTTTGTTTCCTCATCTGTAAAATGGGGATGATAATAATAATAATGATCTCTTAATTGTGAAATCCGATGATCTTCTCTCAGCTCTTTACATATGTGAGGTGCTTGGCCAACCACAATGTGCTGTATAATTGCTAGCCATTAATGCTAGCTCTCTTAAGTCTGCTAAATTTAGCAAAACCAGCTTTCCCCAGGGAAACTCAAAGCAGGGGCCAAATTATTGCCAATTGTAGATCGGTAACATCTCGGTTATCGGGGTTTCGCCAGACAACTTTTTGAGTCTTTCATAGCATCTTGACTTGTGTTTGATGGAATCCACTTTCAGTACCATTGCTTCTGTTCTGAGACCTCAATTTCCCCAAGAAGAAAACAAAGTCTGAGGCTATGTCCCTTCCCCTAAGCAAACAGCTTCTGGAGGTGGGTGATCCTTGCCCACTGGCCTTTCAGAAAGAGCTTCAGGGATGACTAAATTTCCCCAGCTGAGTTGAGCTGTACACTTGAATACTAGGACACCCGCCTGGACCTTTGGATTTGCTTTCTCTCTCTCAAAGAATGTCTGTTGGGCTTTGAATGAGCCTCGCCCCCAGTGGCTCTCTTCAGAAAGCCATGACTTGTGACATGAGACACGAGCTGTTCAGCTCAAAATTATCAGCCTCCTTAACTGCTCCCCAATACTGTCTCCACTCTTTTGTTAAAATACGATGTGTCACCTTGGATTCAAGTACTATTTTCTGCGTTACTAGGAGACGGAGCTGAAGCCTTTAACTATAAAGAGGTGTCAATATATAAAAAAAAAAAGGTAGTCAAAGTTAGTTCCTCCAGAGTCACCATCAAAACTGTTAAGTGCATTAAGAAAGTGAAATTATGCTGTCAGCAATATGGTTCCCAGTCATTGCCCAGAACATAAATAGTGCGAGTACAGCAAAAGCTAATGGAGAGAAAGATATTAGTTAAAGAATGTCCTTGCAGGAGTAAAGACTTAACTTTTTATAATGCACCATAATGATAAAATTAAGATACCTCAGAGAGAAATAATTCTGCTCCCCATAATTTGGAAATACCTCTCTGTGCCAGATTTTCCCCAAGTGCTTAAGGAGTCGCTCCCCATGGTAAATTTAGCACTTGGGGAGGGGTATTAACTCTTTCGAGCCCTGGATTCCATTTAGCACACTGGAATATTGGTCCCGCAGCACCCTGATGAAACACGTAACTTCCCTCCTCAGTAGACAGGTGGGAGACTATGGGTGCAGAATGTTGCATGGACCACCAGATTTGACCATTCTGTTAATTTGTGTCTTTGTTACAAGAGGGTTTTGGGGGAGGATGGGAGGCGAGGTGGGAGATAATTGGGCAGCTAAATGACATAGAGTGCTGGGCCTGGAGTTAGGCAGGCTCATCTTCCTAAAATGTGACCCTGGGCCAGTCACTTTGCTCTGTTGGCCTCAGCTTCTATAAATGAACTGAAGAAGAAAAGGGAAAACTTCTCCTTTCTCTGCCCAGAAAACCCCAAATGGAATCACAAAGAACTGGATAAAACTAAAAAATGACTGAAAAACTGCCAGGCTCTGAACAAGCCTCTTTGCCCTGTTTACCTTGGTATCCTCAACTGTTAAATGGGAGTATTGGCAACTATCTCATTGTTGCAAAGATCAAATGAGATAATATCTGTAAAGCATAGTGCTGGACATAGAATAAACACAGTATATACGGTAGCTATGGTACTTAATGTTGTAAAACATCTTAATCCACTCAAAGTCCTTTCCTGGGCAGACTTGACCCGAGGCTCTCAAAGTTTGTATTATCCAAGGGCCGGCTCTAGCATGTCCCACCCCATACAGTTCGCCTTACTAGCTTCTGCTTATTTTTCTAGCCCATAGAATGAATCATGAAGTCCAGGGATGGAGTATATAATTGTTGAACAATTAGCACATCTTTCACCAGATCTTTTGAAGACAAGGAAAGAGAGGATATAATAAGAAAACTGAAGTTAAGGGCAGAATAAAAAGCATAGATTTGGGAGTTAAGATTAACAATTGAAGTCAGTAAATGCTTGTGGCAGCCCTTTCTGTAGTGGCCAAAAACTGGAAACTGAGTGGATGCCCTCAATTGGAGAATGGATGAATAAATTATGGTATATGACTGTTATGGAATATTTTTGTTCTGTAAGAAACAAAAAGCAGGATGATCTCAGAGACTTACACGAACTGATGCTAAGTGAAGTGAGTGAAACCCACAGATCATTGTACACAGTAACAAGACTATATTATATGCTGTAAAGTTACCCATGCATATAACCTGTAAATAAAAGGCTATTAAATAAAAAAAAAAAGACTATATTATAATCAATTCTGATAGACATGGCTCTTTTTAACAATGAGATGATTGGGGCCAAATCCAATGATCTTGTGATGAAGAGAGCCATCTATATCCAGAGAAGATTGTGGGAACTGAGTGTGGATCACAGCATAGCATTTTCACTCTCTGTTGTTGTTTGCTTGCATTTTATTTTCTCTCTCATTTTTTCCTTTTTGATCTATTTTTTCTTATGCATCAAGATAATTATATAAATATGTGTACATATATAGGATTTAACATAAGTTTAACATATTTAACATGTATTGGATTACCTGCCATCTAGGAAAGGGGGTGGGGAAAGAGGGAAAATTTTGAACACAAGGTTTTGCCAGGGTCAATTAAACCGTTGAAAAATTATCCATGCATATGTTTTGAAAATAAAAAAGCTTTAATTAAAAAAAATTGAAGTCAGCTTTTCATATACCTTTCCATATCCACAAAGACAGGTCAACAAATAGTCATTTCCATATTCATGAGAAACATGCCCTAGAATAAACTTCTTCTGGCTCAATCATCTAATCTCTGATCTCATGGTGGGGAAATGAACTTCCTAAAAGCAAATATTGTGATGTTAGTCTGGTCACCACAATATGGATTCTTTTAACAAATCAAATCATGTTTTTGTTTTGAAGATTTTTTTTAATTGATGCAAGTATTGAGGTCCAATTGTCCCAACAACTGATTTCTCTTTATAAGAGAACAGAGGTTTTCCTTCTTGAATCTACAAACTGGGTAAAGGGAGAGATGACTACTTTATCCACAAGTCAAAACAGTAAGATATAGAAGGACTCCACTGGAGGAACAATTTTAGCATTTAACAGCCATTACTCTGGCATAGAAGGTGATGGATGGATCTGGGGTGATTTGGAAGTAGCCATTGTAAACTTTTTACACTCCCTCCAAAATATGGGCATCACAGTGAATCTCTGCAACATCTAAGTAGTTTTAGATTTATTGTTTATAGGAAGAAAAGCCAGGCTGATGCTCCAAAAGGGAACTTTAGGGCTCAGCAAATCTCTGGAGAATTTCTTGGTTTCAGAGAGAGGATTTACTTTGTTTTCCATGGTATTGTGAGTAGCATTTGGAGGAAATCCCTTGATTACAGATTCTCTGGCTCTACCAAGGCATCCTCCTTTTCCCATGTGTGAACTAAGGAAGCCTTGACTTTGGGGCAGCCATCCTAAAAGCCATTAAGACCCCTTAGATCTTCACGTGAACTGTTTTTGTAGATGAGCTGATGATTTCTTTAAACTGAAATGTAGGAATTCACATTTAGCTCTATTATATTTCACCTTATTAGCTTCTGCTTATTTTTCTATCCCATACAGTGCTCTTTGAGATCCTGCTATTATCATCTAGTGAGTTAGATGCTCTTTCTTGTGTTATATCACTTAAAAATAGGGGGATGAATGTTGAGGTGGAGGTAGGGGTGGGGATAGGAGGTGGAAAGAGGGCTGGCCTTGCAGTCAGAAGAGATCTGACTCTCAATCCTATCTCTCTGGTGTGCTAATGTGACCAAGGGCAAACCTCTTGGCTTCTCTGAAGCTCGGTTGCCATATCTATAAAATGGGAATAGTATTACATCCATGGTACCTGTCTCACTGGGTGATTTTGTATGTTCCGTACTGTATAAATCTTAAAGTGCTCCAAACAGGCTCACTGTCATCATTATTGATAATGATAATGCCTTTATCATTAATTGATTAAAATAATGACCATCACTGGCCAAGGATCGATCTATGAGCCATTCCAGTGAGGATGTCTCTTCAAACTGATTCTGATGAATGACCGTTGTCCAAAACAATTAGGTGACGGACTAGATAAAAGAGTTGGACCCAAAGTGAAGAAGATCTGAGTTCAAAAAAAAAGATACTTACTAGCTGTGTGACTCTGGGAAAGTCACTTCACCTAAGTCCTGCCTCAGTTTACTCATCTGTAAGATGGAAATGATGATTGCACTACCCCTACCTAGAATTAAATGAGATAAATTTTGTTAACTACTTAGCCAGTGTTAAAGTGACATAGTTTTTGTTATGTTCTTTACTATTATTATCATTTCCATAAGGATATCACAGACCTAGCCAAATGTTTTGCTATGACCTAAGGACTACAATATTTTCTATTAGTCTAGTTACCTTGTTTAAAAAAAAAAAATGAGTCTGAAATTCTTCCCTTTTTTGTAAGTGGGGGAGAAAGCAGTGAGAGTTTAATTTTACTGCTATATTTTGTTTTTAATCCATCATGTCCCAACAAATACCCCTCATCAATCTTTCTCACTAAAAAAAATAAATAAATAAAATAACTGAGCAGCATCTAAGCATAATTGCAATTGGTATCATATGTAACATGCCTATCTTATACTTAACCATTACTTTTAAGAATTTTGCTTTCTCGCTTTGATTTTATACATCTCTTCCCCTCTCAGTGAATCACCTTTATTAAACCAAAAAATAAAAATGAAAGACAAGGAGGGAAAAGCAGTTCAGGAAAACTAACCAATAAATCAAATGATTCCTGACAGAATATGCAGTGTTGCCCACCCATAGCTCCCCACCTCTCCAATAAAGAAAAAAAAAAAGATACATTTTGTCATCTCTTTTTTAAGCTTGGTCATGACCCCTTTTTCTGAGGAAGAAAAGCCACTTCCTGTTCTAAATGTTCACAAATCATCTCTTTAAACAATACATTTCAAATTTTTCTAGGAATCAAATTCAAGCTCACTGGTCTAGAGTTTAAAGAGTCTTCACTCACCTCCCACACACTCCTTTTATAAAATGGGGACTTTTACTGTTCTGTCGTCCTCTGATGCTTCTCTCAAGCTCCAGTTTTTCAAAGATCTTTGTCAGCATTTCAGCAGTCCCATCCAGAGACTCTTCCGGGATGCGGATGTAGGTCATCCAGGGCATCGAGGGGCTTTCTCCTCATTTATATTAGAGGAGATGCTTTGCCGTTTTATTCCAGCCTGCTCCGTCCAAAGATGATTTTCCTGGACAGGGAAAATGGATTTGAGCAGCTCTGTTTTCTCTCCATCACCTGTTATCACGGTCCTGTCCTGGGTGACCTGGATGGAGACAGATAGCTGCTTATCCAATTTGCGGATGACAGGAGCTGGGAAGAAGAGTTCACAGAGAGTCAGGAATCAGAATTATCTCGGTAGAATAATAGCCGAATGTAATAAATGTGGGGGCTGCTAAGTAGCTGGGTGAATGAGGCTCCAGGGTTGGGGGCAGAAAGGCCCCAGTTCAAATGCGACCTCAGACACTTACTTAGCAAGTCACTTGTGCCCTGCTTGCCTCAGTTTTCCCATCTATAAAATGAACTGGGGAAGAAAAGGGCAAACCGCTCCAGTATTTCTGCCAAGAAAACCCCAGATGGGATGGTGAAGAGTTAGACACAAGTAAGAGATGGCCCAACCACTGAACATCCTCCTTATACTCTCTGCTCTCTTCCCCTACCACATCCTTTCTAGACTTGAGTCTTGTGGGTTTTGCCTCCGTTGACATGGGTAGCATGACCCCTGCCACCTCCCTGGGGCAGACCCTCCTCCCTTGATTCCTCTGCCTCCCTGAAGTCTCCACCCTCACTCAGCCATCAAACTGAGCTTCCTGATGGGCAGATCTAGTCATCTTCAGGTGCCATCTCTGGCTCAGGGACCTCCAGGATCAAACGTAACATCCTTTGGGGCACCGAGAGCTCCTCATAACCCGGTCCTTCCTACCTCTGTGGGCTTTTTTCTCCCCTCCTCCCCCCATGTGCCCACTTCCATCCAGGGAGCCGGGCTTCTTGGCCGTTCCTCGCACAAGCCCCTCCATCTCCAGGCCCTTTCCCTGGCTGTGCCCCGGTCTGGGACACTCCCCCTCCGCCCCTGGGCCTCCCAGCTCCCCCGGATTCCCTGGAGCCCCAGCCCAAATCCCCCTTTGTCCAGGAAGTCTTTCCCAATCTCTCTTAATGCTGGTGCCTTCCTCCGGGATTATCTCCAGTTTATCCTGTTTATATTTTATTTGTGCAGAGTTTACATGTTCTCTTCCTCGTTAGACTGTGAGCTCTCTGGGAACTGGGATGATCTTTTGTCTCTGTGGCGTTTAATGTTCTGCTCAGCATAGTAGGCACCTAATAAATGCGTGTCGCCTCGGCTAGAGAGATGAAATTCAGGAGATCTCAGTGTCCTTGGTTAAAAAAAAAAAAAAAAAAAAAAGCCTACTGTGTAATCGCACAATGGAGGAATTCACAGGAAAGATGGAGGCCAGAGGGACCGGCTGGAGTGTGAATCACCAGGGACAGGGAGGGGAGACGGAGGCAGTCCCAGGGCTCCCGGGGACAAGCAGGACGCCACTGGGACAGCACTCTGCCCGGCCAGGCCACAGAGACACCAGCTCTGCATGGGAGCTGTCAGACAGACAGGCGGGAAAGTGAGCCAGGAAGGAGAGGCTGGGCTGAGCCTGGGCCGGACTGGCCGCAGGTGGGAGCAGGACGCTGGAACCGGCTGCAGGTGCCGAAAGGACCCACGGGGGGGGGGGGGGGAAAAGGACGGGAGGCACAGAGGGACAGTGACAGCGAGAGGGAATCAAAAAGAAGGAGGCTCGGGAGAGTATGAAGGAAAACTTCAAAATGAGTGAATGGGATCAAAGGAAAAGAGACTGCTTCAGGAGGTGATAAAATCCCTCTCACCAAGTCTTCAAGTTGGGGATTGTCTATCTGTCGCCTTCTCTGTCTCTCTCTCCTCCCCAACTCTTTCTCTCTTCCCTCTCTTTCTTCTCTTACTCTCCTTACTCTCTTTTTCTTATTCTCTTTCCCTCCTTCCTCTCTTTTTCTCTGTTTCTCTGTCTCTGTCTCTCTCTGTCTCTCATTCTTTCCTCCTTTCTTTCTCTTCTTACTCTTTCTTTCTCTCATTCTCTTCCCCCCATTCTCTGACTCAGAAATATATACGTGTGTGTATCCGGCCTCAATTTCTCTCCTGAGTTCCAAGCCTGTATCACCAATTGTCATCAGCTACTCTTATGGTTCCAAAATCTAGACACCAGTACCTGGAATCATCATCTCTTCTTGTGAGCGGATGGTGATAATACAAGGAGACTGAGAGGCAATTGCAGCCATTGCACTAATCTGACCTCTCTCCTCTTCCCTCTGCCTCCAATTTATCTCATTCCCAGTCCACAAGCAACACCTGTGTCAGGTATCACAATCCACAGCTGTGGAGGCTCTCGGAGAATTGAGCTGCCCTTTCACCCAGGCATGGTCCTTAACAATCAGTGGCTTACTTGACATTGCAGACAAGATATACCACAGGGACACAAACTCTTTGTGTCCCCAACAGAACTCAGTATTCCCCCCCCCCAGCACACAGGAATATATTTTCTTAATATAAAATGCTATTCTGTTCTTCTTACACACACACACACACACACACACACACACACACACACACACCCCAAACCCTCCGGCCTCTCTGTGTGTCCAAAATGGCACCATCCTTCTGGTTGCTCAGGTTCCTAACTCTGTCTTCTCCCTCTCTTACCCCACATGCACGGTTACTCCTTACCCTGTCCACACCATGTCTCTCTCAGCCAGCCGCTCTTGCCCACTTGCACAGGAACTGCTTTAGTTCAGACCCCCCACATCCCCCACCTCATACCCCGATCACAGCCTTCAGCCTCCTGGCGCTCATCCCCTCTCCAGTCCCTCCTCCCTCCTGCTCCAGGTCATTCTCTTTGAGCACAGGTCTGACCACACCATCCCTGCTCAGTTCATTCCAGGAGATCCCCTAGAGGCAAACAGAAAGTCCTCTGTCCAGATTTCCAAGATCTTCATACCCATGGGACCTGATCTATTCTTCTCTCTCCTTCCGTTGTTTTCTAGCCAGATTGCTCTCCTCTCTGCTCCTCACACGTGCCGTTCCACCTCCCATTTCTGCCTTTGCATTGACTGCCTCCCAGGCCTGGAACAGAGTCTCTCTTGACTTTTCTCCCTTTAAGACACATGAAGAGCTATTGAACTTTTTCTTGATCTTTGTGCCTAGCCTCCCAGCTACCTCATGTTTTAACTACTTTTTATTGACTTGTATTTGTGTTTACTTTGCATTTAGCTATTCATATTTACTTATATTTATCTACTTTATATTTATCCTGAATTCACTTATGTGTGTACTTTGTTCTTCCCTCATTACCATGTAAATTTAACGCAAATAGCATTGTTGGTTTTTTATTCTTTGTACTTGTCTCTCCAGTGTATGGAAGGTGGTTTTCAGTCATTTCAGTCATGTCTGACTCTTTGTGACCCCATTTCTTGGAAGAGACACTGCAGGGGTCTGCCATTTCCTTCTCCAGTTCATTTGACAGATATGGAAACTGAGGCAAACAGGGTGAAGTGACTGGCCCAGGATCATACCTCTAGTAGGTGTCTGAAGACAGAGTAGATGGTAAAATTTCTATTGTTTATTAGAAGAGAAATTACAGGTGTCTTCTGAGATCCCTTTTAACTCTTAAGATTCATGGTTCTGTGACCAAATTAGAAAAGCATCATGGAGCAGTGAATAGACAGCTGCCCTCCAAGCTAGAAACACCTGGGTTCCTGTCAAAACTGTGACACCTACTGGCTATTTGACTTTGGGTAAGTGGCTTAACCTCACAGTGTGTAATTAGTGCCTCTTAAAAAATATATCTACACCTTCCTTCTCCTCTTCCCCCCATTAAAAATAAAAGGCAGCCGGGTGGTGGAGTGGATAGAGCTCTAAGCTGGAATCAGGAAAACCTGACTTCAAATCTGATTTCAAACACTTATTAGCATTGTAAAACCCCAAATAGTGTCATGGAGAGTTGGACAGGACTGAAATGACTGAAAAACAACTTAATAAAAACTTGTTCCCTTCATCTTCTTTTCTCTTTAACAAAAAAAAAGTGTCTAGTGCAATGTCCAAGACAACTCTCTAGGTCGAGAAGTCACAGGGTAGATGCTGAGCTGCTTTAGCAGAGGGATCTTCCTCACTTGGAGTTCCCTATTGGTGAAAGGAGGGCTTGGGATAGACCTTGGAAGATATGGACAGTCAGAGGTGCAAAGAAAGGGCAATCCAGCTTGGAGAAGGCCTTGCTAAGGCCCAATGGGGAGAATGAGCACAGTGTGGAGAGGGGATATAGACGTGATCAACCTATTGCAATGCTTCCGGATGTGGTTTGTTTCTCAAACTCCTTTCAACAACATCAGCACCATCACTAAAGACCAAGTGCTGTACTGCCCAAAATTGAATAGACAATTCATAATATTTTTTTTAAATTTAAGAGCTCAAAATAACTACAAATAAAAGTATAAAAATAAATAAAATTCAAAATCTCCAAAATAAAATTTACAATATAATGATAAAATTTATATCTATGGTAATGAAAAGTCCATATACAAAATTATCAAATTCTTCTTATGAAATAATTCCAAAAATTTACATAGGATATTTTCTAAGATTAAAAATAATCCAACATTACATCTTAATGTTGCAATTATTTATAAAAGTTCATATCAAATTTCTTCATTTTACCAATTTTGTTTATCATAAATAACATCTTAATGAAACAAGTCACAACTCAGAAGATGTTTAACATAATATGATAACTACTTGTAAATATAATTTCAGTGTTGGACTTTTATCTTTGTTCAAATAAAAAAGTCCAACACTGAAATTATTTATAATATTTAGCTCAACATCAGACAAACACAAACCTAAATCTGGTTCTGCATTGAGTTTATCTCTATATTTTGATTTAAAATGAGAATAAAGTGAAAATGCTTATTCCAACAAATATGTGTTAGAAAATGGTAGAATTTTATAAGTTCTCTCACTGAGAAATGGAAATTCTTTTTTTAATATTTTCAGATATGATGAAGATAAATATCTAGTAACAACATGAAATGTTGACTTTCCTACTGAATGACTGACCAGAATTATTCAAGCAGTTCATTTAAAAATTCATTAGATAGAAAAATGGTAACATAAGTGTAGGATAAATTTAAATTAAGGAGAATAGCCTTAATCCTGCAGTGAAACATAATATAATGTTTGATTCTATAGAACATTTGTAATGGTCCATGATGGTTTCAAGATGGCTTGTAATGCATGTGTTCAGTGATCGTGATTTTCAGACAGTGCTGCAAGAATGGGAACATATATTCTGATCACATAGCTGATGAGGTATTAAGGAGAACAAGGGGGATACTCTGGAACAGTACACAGAATGCAAATGAGGGCATGTGCACATATATTGAGAATCTGTTCGTACTTGAATGTGGAGGCCTTGGAATGGTTTGGAAACAGTTTGATAACAGGTTGAAAAAATGTAAGAACGTACTCTGCTTACAAGCAAAGTTTGACGTAATTGCTATATGAAGATTTCAATCTCTGTGTACGTGATCATGACGGTTTCAAATTGCTCAAGATAAAAACTGTAACACTTGAAACAAGCACATGCTTATTGTCACAAAGGAAAAATACATTTATAATATAATTGGGCAAATTATTTACTACTTAAGGTGCCATTAAAGATTTCTTATTATGAGTCCTTTGTACCATTGTCAAAACCACAAAGGTTCGTGAGCCACTAAATGGGAACCATTGACATACTATATAACAGGATGGGGGGGGAGTTCATTTTTTATTGTGGAATAGTGGGAAATTAGTTCTTAGAAAAAGAGTGGCAGCAGATTCTGAAGAGCCTTAGAAACCAGGCAAAGAGTAAGTTGTTAAGACAGAAGATAGTAAATAATTTAATGTTTTCAACGTTGTTAGGATAAAGGTAGCATTTTAGGGAGATTGCCCTGCCTATTGTAGCAGAATGGATTAGATGGGAGGAAAAAAAATGGTTGTAGGATGCCCGCTCTTTCATTTTTTTCTTTGAGGGACATAGGAACAACTTTCCAGACAGACATTACCCCATCCAGAGCCCAAACCTCATCAGTACATCTGCAATAAAAGTAGATTTTGCTTTTGGAAATGTTAAGTTTAATCATTCTCTTGCTAGTATAGAAAGATTAAAATTAAGGAATGACCCTACACTTCCTTCTCTTGCCCTTTGCTCTAGAGAAGTTTTGAGTGGGCACATTTAGCCCTTCCTGACATGTAACTATACTGGAATCAGAATACACTAATCAAAATCCAGCTTGTTTTGGCAGTGTTTCCTAAATCAATGCTAATTGTAATTAAGGTTTGTTAACATCATTGTTGCTATCATAAAAATTATTAACTGTGCTCATAATTGGAGAAGAAGGCTTCAATTTCCACTGGTCTTCCTCTTAAAGTAAACAGGAATTCCTTATTATGGCAGGCTGATGCAGAATTATGGGGTTACTCATGCATTAGGAAACCCTAGGGTATCACCTGAAAACTGTCTTGAGCTGTCCAGCTAGTTTTCTATAAAATTGGAGTTTCTTTGAAACCCTCCCACCTATACTTTCAGTATTCTCTGTTCAAAAACTGTCTCTGTCTCTGTCTCTCTTTCTCTCTCTCTCTCTCTGTCTCTGTCTCTGTCTCTCTCTCTCTCTCTCTCTCTCTCTCTCTCTCTCTCTCTCTCTCACACACACACACACACACACACACACCCTCCTCTTGCATTCTGGAGGCCAATCTGGTAAAGTCTTAATTCTAAGCTAGTGCCCATTTAATTCTTACTAAAGTAGTGGGGACTTCTTATAGAGTAAGAAGCCTGTTATACAGGTCAGAGTACTAGACTTGGAGACAGGAAGACCTGTGGTCAGGCTCACCTTTGATACTAATGATATACCTTTGGGAAAGTCACATAACCTTTTTGGCCCCACACGGCTGCCTGCCCTTCTAGGTCTTAGAACTTGAAATGATTCATGAAAAAAATTTTTCAGGGCTTCAGAATGAAAGAGGTAAAGAAGAAGCGGCAATAGCCCTATTCTCTTTATGACCACCCAGAAGGAATCCTGCATCTGAGGGGAAGAAACAAACAAGGAGAAGGCTGGCTGGTCCCCTCACATCCTAGAGATAAAGATCTCTGATGGTGGGATTGTAGGCAACTTGATAGGAAAAATATCTGGGGACAGAGTGCTCAGCCTTTTTCCCATAGAAATATTCTCTGTTTCTAAGGTCAATCCTGAAAGAAATTACTTTATGATGTGATACTTTAGTACACCAGAAGCTTCGTATCTGTTTCATTGTCTTGTGTGTCCTGATTCATATGTGTTATATTCATGTGTCTTCAAACATATATGAATATGTGAGTATATAATTCATTCACATTTCTCCATTAGAACATAAGTTCCATGAGGACAGGATCTATTTTTGCTTTTTTCTTGTATTCTCAGTGTTTACCATAGTTCCTAGTGAATAATAATATTTAACAATGCTTATTTATTGAAACACGAGTATGGGAGTCAAGATGGTGAAATATGAGCATGGACTCACCTGAACTCTCACAAATCTTCCTCCAAAAACCTTAAAAATGACACCTCAAAAAGAATTCTGTAGCAGTAGAATCAACAAAAAGACCGGGTGAAACAATTTTCCAGCCCAGGACAACTTAGCAAGTCAGTAGGTAAGGTATGTCTCACTGAGGTGAGAATGGAATGCAATCTTGCACAGCTCTTGCCTAGCAAATCAGTAGCTGCCTCAGGGGTGACCGATGAACAAAAGCGAATTTTGGAATTCTGGGCTTGCAGACAATAAGGAAGTTGGGACACCTGGTCAGAAGATTACAGGTGGCCCTTTACTGGCACTGGGTGCTGTTACACTGCCCATATATGGTTTGGAGTCACATTTCCAGGTCAAGGAGAAGCCTTAACACACTTTAGCATGCATTCTAGTAATAGTTCCAGGGTGGAAGAGAGTGTCTGTGATCATCCACAGACCATAAAATGTAAGTCAGGAGAGCAGTGACCACAGCTCTCCTTAGATAATATTGACTTGGAAGAACTGAATATTAATAGACCCCCAAAACTAGCTCTGAGAACAGTAGCAAAGCTTGGGAGAGTGCCCCTTTACCTTGGGAGTATAGGCCAACATTAACATGAAGTTAAAAGTCAAGAAATCGATTGGGAAATGGGCAAACAACAAAAAAAGAATTTGACTATAGAAAGTTATTATGCTGACAGGGAAGATCAAAATGTAAACTCAGAAGAAGAAAACAATCTACATCTAAAGTCTTAAAAATATATATGGTGTCAGGCCATGGAAAAACTCAAAAGAATTTTTTAAATCAAGTAAAAGAGGTAGAAGGAAACTTAGAAGGGAAATGAGAATGATGCAAAAAAAAAAATCATGAAAAAAGTCATTGGCAAATGAAATATACAAAAATACTGAAGAAAATAAACTTTTAAATGGAATAGACCAAATGGAAAGAGAAAGAAAGAGAGGGGGGAAGGAGAGGGAAAGAGAGAGGGAGGGAGGAAGGAAGGAAGAAAAAAAGGAAAAGGAAAGAAAAAAAAGGTACAAAAATCCAATGAAGAGAAGAATGTCTTGAAAAAACAGGACTGGACACATGGAAAAGGACATTCAAAAGCTAACTGAAGAAAATAATTCCTTCAATATTAATTAATGACTAGAAACAATATCAAAAGAACGAAAAAATAGAAAATAATGTAAGATATCTCTTTGGGAAAAAAATCAACTAATGTAAAAAATAGGTCAAGGGAAGATACTTTAAAAATTATTGCAAATAATGATTCTAGACAATTTATTTTAATAAATTATCATTTATTCTAGATATTCTAGAACCAAAGGGTAAAATAGAAATTAAAAGAATCTACCTATCTCAAAATGAAAATTCTCAGGAAAATTATTCTAGGTTCTAGAGCTCCAGTTCAAGTAGAAAATATTGCAAGCAGCCAAAAAGAAACAATTCATATATCATGGAGCTGTAGTCAGAATAATACAAAATTTAGCAGCTTCTCCATTAAAGGAGGGGAGGGCTTGAAATATGATATCCTGGAGGACAAAGGAATTAGGATTATAATCAAGAATGAACTTCCAAGCAAAATTGAATATAATCCTTCTGGGAGAAAATGGATATTTAATAATATAGAGGACTTTCAAAGATTCCTGATGAAAAGACCAGAGCTGGGGGGAAAAAAAAACTGACTTTCAAATACAAGTCTCAAAATTAGCATAAAAAAGTAAACATGAAAGAGAAATCATAAGCAATTCACTAAGGTTAAAACTCTTTATATTCCTGTGTAGGAAGATGATACTTGTAATTCCTAAGAACTTGATAATTATTAATTGGTGATTGTCTTTTATTCTCAGAGAACCAAAATGACATCACTATGTTAGAGTCAAGTTACAGTATATCTGACTATGGCTGATCAGACTAATATGAGTTTGGAATGCTCTACCACAGGTTAGACACAAATAGTTCTTATGAACAGTTGACGTGGGTTGTCTTTGCTTTGTGCATCTCAGCATTTTTTTCTGAGCTAATTCAGTTCTGTTTTGCTCTGATAAGGGCACACCATAATATGGGTTCCTGTGCCAGTGTCTCCTATGTTGTGCAATCAATCATAAAGTTCTTAATAGAGACCTTGAGAGTATAATTGTATCACTTTTTCTGACCACCTTGTGAGCACTCGCACTAATTTTTTTAAATAATAATTAGGGCAATTAAAAGGAGTATAAATAGAAAGTATGGGTGTCAGTTGACAATGATGGGATGATATCTAAAAAATAAAATCAAGGGATGAGAATGAGAAAGACACTGAGAGAAGGAACAATGGTAAGTTATCTCACATAAAAGAGTCACAAAAGAATGCTTCACAGTGGAGGGGTAGATGGTGGGATGGGAAAATGCAATAAGTCTTACTTTCATAGGAATAATTGACTTATAAAAGGAATAACATACACAGTTTCAGAGAGAATTTATCTTATGCGATAGGGAATTAGTACAGGAAAAGGATAAGAAAGAGGAGGAGATGATAGAAGGGAGGACAGATTAGGGGAAGCAGTAGTCAGAAGCAAAGACTTTTTGCGGAAAGACTTTCCCCCAATCCTTTGAGGAAGGACAGTGTAAAAGGAGGGAGAAAGAGAAGGATAAACAAGGGAAATGAGTTGAAGGGAAATATACAGCTAGTAGTCATAACTGTGATAAAAATCTTACAGAAAATTTCTCTGGTAATATACATTGAACAAAGCCAAGTTTATAAGAATATGTGTCATTCCTCAGTTGATAAATGGTCAAAAGATATGGATAAATGGTCAAGAGAAGTTTTCACCAAAAAAATCAAAGTTATCTATAGTTTTACCAAAAAAAAAGTACTAAATCACTATTGATTAAAGAAATGTAAATTAAAACTCTGAGGTGCCACTTTGTATCTATCAGATTGGCTAATATGACAGACAAGAAAAATGACAAATGTTGGAGGAAATGTGGGAAAACTGGGACACTAATGCACTGTTGGTAAAGTTGTAAATTGATCCAACTTTTCTGGGAAATAATTTTAAACTATGCCCAAAGGGTTATGTCAAAAAGCTTTGACCCAGCAATACCACTATTACAACTGTACCCCCAAGAGATTTTTCTAAAAGGAAAAGGACCTATTTTTATACAAATACAATTCGTGCAAAATCTTTTGTACAAATCTTTTTTGTGTGTGCGATGGCCAAGAATTGAAAAGAAGCCCATTAATTGAGGAATGGTTAAATAAGTTGTGGTATTTTATTTTATTGGAATATTGTGACATAAGAAATAACAAGCAAGATAGTTTCAGAAAAACCTGGAAAGACTACTATGAACTGATGCAAAGTGAAGTGAGCAGAACCAAGAGAACATTGTACACAGTAAAAAGTAATATACAATTATCAACCATGAATGATTTAGCTGTTCTCAACAATAGAATGATCCAAGATCATTCTGAAGGACTCATGATGAAAAATGCTATCTGCCTCCAGAGAAAGAACTGATAATATTTGAATGCAGATAGGAATTTTTTATTTTTTAAATTTTTCTTGTTTTTTGCCTGTTTTCTTTCACAACATGATTAAGATAGAAATGTGTTTTGCATAGATACGCATATATAACCTATATCAAATGCTTGCCTTCTTAAAAGGGGGGGAAGTGAGAAAATAGAATTTGGAACTCAAAATTTTTAAACGTGAAGGTTAAAAATTGCTTTTAAGTGTAATTGGCAAAAATAGATATTTTAAATAAAGGAGGGAAAAAGGGAACATGCTGAATTTCACTCTTCAATAGTTTTCCAAAATGGTCCCAAGATGCTCACCTCAACAACTCTTATGGGGAAGTTTAGCCCAGTCTGATGGCCTAGAAAACAATTCTCTCTCTGCCTCTTTCTGTATGTGTGTGTGTCTCTGTCTCTGTCTCTGTCTCTCTCTGTCTCTGTCTCTCTCTGTCTCTGTCTCTCTCTCTCTCTTGTAATCTCTCTCTCTCTCACACACACACACACACACACACAAAGCTACATCAGTCTTCAGGCTGACAAGGTTATAACCAGTTAGTAGAACATGAATTGGTCCTTCTCCAGTACATATCGCCTTGGCAACAGACATCAGCTTGCAGAAAGAAGACATCTCCATTTCTTCCTTAAAATACTCCTTCTGACCTTTGGGACTAATTTCTTAGAAACTGTTTCTTTCTTCTTTTTCCTAGAAGAATCTCAGCTGACCTCAAGCCCAGGAAACCAGACTTTTTCTTCTCCACATTATCAACAAGTCAATCACGGCTACGCTGAATTTCATAATGTCTCTCTTGCAGCTCCTCCCCCAGAATACCATCCCATCATGTTCCTGGATAGCATTCCCAACAAGGTAACAGATGCTTGTTGAAAGCTTTTATTTCATACTGGTCCTCCCACCCTGTTGCCATGCAGCCTGTACCAAGGGCTCACACTCACTCTTCCCAGGAGGTCCTCAGTGAGTCCATGTTGATTCTGGAGGGACACACAGACATTACAGATGCATGGATTGTGACGTCATCATGACACCGTAAACAAAGATCTGTTGTTCGGTCACCACGACCAATGTCTATGGAGTTATTATCTTGGCAAAGAATACCGGAGTACTTGGCTATTTCTCTCTCCCTTTTGCAGATAGGGCAAATTGACATTATCTGGCTTGCTCCCGGGGTGACCCATTAAGTGTCTGAGGACACATTTGAACTCAGATCTTCCTGGCTCCAAGCCTGGTTCTCCATCCTAGCTGCCTCTCTTGGAGATTTGCCTACCGGTAGTGTCCTTCCCAACAGTCTGCTACTGTCCCTGGCATTTTCAGCTTCATAGTCCCTCCTTTGGACAGAGATGTTTTCTCCAGAATAAATAATGCAGACTTATTTTCTGGGAAGCTTGGCCCATTGACACTCACCAACCCATTGGTTAGTTATTGATTATTGATTATTATTGGTTGGTTCCCAGGAGAAAACCCTAAGGGAAAAAGGAGAAGAGGGTAGAACAGATGTGTTACAACGCGAATGAAAGAGATGAGAAAGCCACAGAGCAGAGAAGCCCCATCAGTAAGCATTTATAAAGCACCTACTATGTGCAAGGCATTCAAGAACAAAGATAACAATGAAATAGCCTCTGGCTCAGGAAGCTTAGATTCTTATCAGGGAAGATAGCATGTAATAATAATAACTAGTATGTATATATAAAACATAAGTAGGTATATGGGGCAAGCTAAGTGGCGCCATAATGCTTAGAGCTCTGGATTTGAAGTCAAGAAGATCTGAGTTCAAATCTGGCCTCACTTTCTAGCTGTGTGACCCTGGGAAAGTCACTTCACCCTGTATGCCTCAGTTTCCTCATCTGTCTCCTGAGCTGGAGAAGGAAATGGCAAACGACTCCAATATCTTTGCCACAATAACCCCAAATGGGGTCGGGAAGACTGAATACAACTAAAAGCCTAAACAGAACAACATATAAGGATATGCAAAACAACTAGGAGATCATTTGGGGAACTGTCAGGAAAGGAGCAGGGATGACTTGATACTTGAGTTTTGGAGGAAATGAAGCATTGAGAGGGGCAGGGGAGGAAGACTGGTGAGGATGAAGAAGATGCCTTGGAGGATGGGTGGTGAGGGCCAGGGGAGGGCCTTAGTCACAGCCCATAGTAGAGGCCAGGTTAGCCTCCATCACAGGGTGAGGGGAAGGAGAAAGGGTGGGGCAAAAGGAAAGATGCCTGCCCGGGTCAGCTCCGCTGGGCTCTGGGCCCATCTCCTGGGCAGACGCCAGGATGACCCCTTTGGGGAGACCCGCCCCACCAGGTTCCGTGGGCCCCCTGGTTCAGACCTTCACCGCCAGCCTCTGTCTCCGAGATGATGGGCAAGGCCCCCGGGAGATGAGGCAGAGATGCTGCTGCTTTCCAGGAAGCAGCATTGGGCAGAGCGGGGAGCGGGCAGCCGGCCCTCAGCTGGGGCTGGGGAGGACGCGGGGGCAGATGGGGAGGAGGTGGGGGCAGATGGGGAGGGGGGGGCTCAAACTAGGATGCAACAAGGGCAGAGCCAGTCCAGGGGCTCAAGCTGCCTGATTTCTGGAAAGTTATTTTCACTGAATCCAATCTGGGTCGGTGTCCAACTCTGCTAAATGGGCCGATCTGTTGTTGCCCTCGGCCCTTCCTTGCCCCCCCAATCTCCTCCTCTCTTTTCTACTTCTAGAACGAAGACCAGCAGCCACAAGATGCCGAATGTTTGGACAACACGGGGAACCCGGAGAAAAGGAGTCCCCAGAGCAGGTACACCGGCGGCCAGATCAGGGTTTCTGCTTAGCGAGGGGCTGCCCCCCATAAAGCGCGAGGGGCTGTCTCCCTTACAGCGCCAGGGGCTGCCCCCCACAAAGCACATGGGACTGCCTCCCTTACAGCACGAGGGGCTGCCCCTTCTAACGTGAGGGGCTGCCTCCCTTACAGCGCTAGGGGCTGTCCCTCATATAGCACGAGGGGCTGCCCCCTCTTATAGCGCGAGCTGCTAACAGGTGTTTCTCTTGGGGGGGGGGACACCACATTTCCTTGCAGACAATGGCTGCCTCCCATCAGCCTCACTCTCAAACCTGCTCCATCCGCGCATCTCTGGCCCCTCACGTGCACCAGCCGGGCTGGTTAGCCCTCTGCAGCCAGCTGGGAACCTGGGTTCGGCGCTTGGTTTGCTCGCAGCAAGTTACATCACTGGGCCAGGCCGCTAAGCCCCTTGGCATTTTTAAGAAGTTTGGCCCAATGTGGACCAAAGGCGGAGGGGGTGGGGCTCAGGGGAGATCTCGGGGTTCTGCCCACTCACCTGTGGGGACACAATCTACTCCAGAAGCTGTTTGGGGTTTGTCCTGGTAGACCTGGGTCCGACCCTCTGCCTGCCAGAGGGGACTGAATCTGGAGGTACTGTGTCAGGCCTTGGCCTGCTTCCTGTCCCTACAAAGAGGGAGGCTGGAGCAGCCTCAGGGGAAGTCTGTACCTTGAGGGGTAGAAATAGGTGGGACAAAGGCCCTGAGCTCCCCGAGGCCGCTTTGGGTTGTAACCCCAGGGGATAGAGCATGGACCTGGGAATCAGGAAAACGCATCTTCATGGGGTTCCAATCCGGCCTCAGACGCCTCCCAGCTGGGGAACCTGACCAAGTCACTCAATCCTGTGTGCCTCAGTTTCCTCATTTGTAAAATCAGCTGGAGGCAGAGATGGCAAACCCCTCTAGCATCTCAGACAAGAAAATCCCAAATAGGGTCGTGAAGAGTGGGACCTGACTCAACAATAGCATCTCATGGGCCTATTCCAGGATGTCTTAAGAAAAAACCTGATAATTCCCAGTATAGCTTTGGAGAGAGCCCACACGGAGGCTACAGAACCATGGTCAATTCCCATTGGCCAACCCGGGGGTGGATGCTCCTTACCTGGGGCAAGCTAGTGAGCCTTATCAACCCCTTCTCAGACTCATTCTTTAAATACATAAAATAATATACATAGAATTACAAAAGAAATATAATTAGAATTGAAATCCAATTGTCAAAATATATTAAAAACTAGTTCATGGGCAGCTAGATGGTGCAGTGAGCACCAGCCTTGAAGTCAGGAGGACCTAAGTTCAAATCTAGCCTCAGACACTTCCTAGCTGTGTGATCCTGGGGGAGTCACTTAACCCCAAGTGCCTCAGCAAAAACAAAAACTAGTTCATGGGCCTGGGTCAAGAGCCCTTACCTTAGCCCAGGCACTTCTACTCAGTCATTCCTGTGTGTCAGCTGCTACTGCTATCTGGAGACTTGGAACATGTGATTAATGTATCCCAGTTGCCCTCGAAGGTCCCCCAAATCAGGTGGGGTTGGCCACATAGACTGCCATCCACCAATGAGAGGAAGCACCAAGTCCCTGCTGCTTCTCCTTTTCTTCTTTATCACCTTAAGTTCTTACTCTAAAATCCCGGTAAGATTCTAGAAAGTATGAGCCCTTATGAAAGCCGAGATCTGGTTGCTCCCAATAAGACTTTTTTTAAAAAGAAAAGAAAGAAAGAAATACTAAATAAATGAAGAACAAGTAAATAGATATTATCTTTCTGTGTGACTCTAGGCTTCAATCTCCATCATCTCTATCAATAAAGACCTAAAAATTCTTTTTCTCCCTGCCTCGCAGGGCTGTGGTTTAGGAAGGACTGTATAAACCTTAAATACAGATTATCAAAATGGGAATTATTACCCTGAGAAAGCATGATCAGCCTTTCTTATGAAATAGGAACCACATATGTAAACAGGGGTGTTTTGTTGCTTATTATATCTCTGTTATCTGAAAAAAAAAAAGTTCTATGTTGTTTGAAGTTTGTATTTTTGCTTTAAAAACTGAAAAGCATCCCACCTGCTGTCTATATTCCCATTTCTTCAGAAATTTGCCTTAAGAAAACAGGAAGTTTAAATGTCACCCTGCCACACGGACTACTAAAATCCCTCACCCCAACCTTGACCCCAGAACTTCACTGTAGGATTCGAGGGTTCCTTTGGTATCCTTGACAATGGGGTCAATGGAAAATCCTGTTTCTCAAGCGCTGGCTAATCCTGCAAGTGCCCTTGGTGCCAGCTTGAGACCTTTCCTGGGGTTCCCCACAAACGTGTGGCCTCCCTCCCAGCAGCAAATAGCAGGAGAAACAAGCCACAGAGCACGTAACCCATGTCCAGCCCGTTCATTCCTGAGCTATTCACAAGGAGAAGAATGACTGAAAAATAAGGCTGCTGCAACACAGAGAAAACACAGTTGGACATCTGTACTGAAGCAGGGCCTGGAGCATGACACAAAAGGGGCCCGGAGACTCACTGCCCAATCGGGGCCTCTTGTGATCAGCGGAAACTCGAGGCCCAGAGCAGGTGTCTGTGTCGTCTGCAGGGGGGGGGGGGGGGCAATCTGGAAACAAGGGCAGGGGCCGGACCAACACCTGGCTTAGCTTAGACTCCTTGAGCCTCTGCTCTCGCCTAGGATCCGGGCGAGCCCATTTGTTGCTTTTGAGTCCCATCCCGGAGAAGTCTGTTAGCAGGACCGAATTTCTTTGCTGTCATGTCGTCAGAGCAACACAAAGGGACCCTAAGCACCTTTGCTGGCCAGCCCAGGACCCAGATCATGGACAGCTAACCTAGGACGCAGATCACGGACTGTCTGGCCGACCACATGGAATCAGCCCCACTGAGGTGAGCGAGGGATGAAAACCGAAATCATGAGAAAAGAGCCAGCCCAGAGTCGTTCCCAGGGTTGATTAAAGGCAGAAATATTCAGACATGTTGGAACCTAGCCAACCAGCTAGCATCATCTCTGGGCCTAGGAAGTGTTCAGCTGGATCAGAACCACGGGCCAGTTTTCAGAAAGGGATTTTCTCTGGGAATCAGATCAGATTACCCAGGCCCACAGGAACGCTACAGAGGACTCAAAGTACCAGAGGAACTGTTCTCCCAGAAAGCACCGCAAAGCCACGTCCACCCCGAGTTGTGCTCATCGAACGCTCGAATGCATGGCTCATTCTCGGTCATGGGGCCAAATTCGTGGGGCTGGAAGGGCCCATGGAGGCCATCAATCAGCAGTCATTATTAAGCACCTGCTGTGTGTCAGGCACTGTGCCAGCTCCCACCCACCCACCCCCACCCCTGCCATGATTAGATGAGGAGGATGAAATCTAGTGAAGGCTGCAGAGTGGACGGCCCAGGTCTGGCTTGTCTGGCATTAGAGACAGTATGTTCTTCCCCTGTAAGAGCAAGACTGAGCGAAGTGAGTTACTTGAGCTCTGTGCCACTGGACAACTCCATTCAGTGAACATAGAACATCTGAGGGAGGGAGGTATTGGGGAGCATCAGCCCCTCTGGCCAGAAGGCAGAGCTTACCCTCCCCCTTCTCCACCTCCCTCCTGTGGCTCCATGGCCACTGTCTGGTGATCTGTCTCAGCAGGTACTGCCAGCGAACCTCTGGCAGACTTCCCCCAGAGAATGGGCAGATGAGAACCATGGCCAGTGGCACGGAGGTGGCTGAAGCAGCCGGGGAACACCTGGGACTTGGTCAATCTCAAAGACGCCAAGGCCATCCATTCAGCCTGGGCCATCACATCAGCCTGACCCGTTTTTCACTGGTCTTTGAGGACTTTGGACAAGAGAAGGAGGCTAAAGACGGTGCAATTCTGCCTCTGTTAAATCCAGTTCTCATGAAAATCGAGACATCACCATGATGTCGTTGGTGCTCTTTGAAAATGCAGGATGGGGGCAGCTAGATGGCCCAACGGGTAGAGTGACAGCCCTGAAAGCAGGAGAACCTGAGTTCAAATCTGGCCTTATAGATGCTTAATATTTCCTAGCTGTGTGACCCTGGATAAGTCTTTTAATCCCAATTGCCTCAGCAAAAAAAGCAAAAAAAAAAAAAAAAATGCAGGACAAACAGCAAGTGAACACCCATCATAGTAAAGATGCCGCATTTGGGGATGGGGACAGGGCAGAGAATATCCTGTACATGTAACCTCAGATGAGTGAGAGCCACATAGTCCCAGGCTTAGGAGATCACTAGCTCATCCATTAGTCCCCTGGGTCCCCCACATCAACCCGCCCCAAGCTGCCAGCCAAGTGCCCAGTTTGGAGTTCAGTAGCCATCCTACAGAGCAGGGAAAATGCTGGTTTTACATTATTGAGGTCAGAATGTCATAAAAATAAAGGTTTAGAATTTAAAGAGATCTTAGAAGCTATCTGGTCCAAACCGTTTTTATAGATGAGGAATTGTTATTATATAGTTGGGTCACATCCCTTCATGGCCCCTTTTGAGGTTTTCTCAACAAAGATATAGTTTGCCATTTCTTTCTCCAACTCATTTTACATGGGAGGAAACTGAGGCAAACAGGATTCATGAGTTGCCCAGGGTCACACAGCTAGGAAGTATCTGAGTCCTGAACCTCAGGATCTGCTCTCTGTGCATTATGGGTACCTAGCTCCTACAGATGAGGAAACAAAGACCTGATGAAGGTTGGCTAAGTGTCAGAGGGAGACTGGGAGGAAGACTTCCAGCATCCCAATGCAGAACCATATATCTGGTGCATATCCTGGCCCCAGCACTTCCTCCCTGGCTGGCCTTCAAAGGTTTTACCTCTGGGATCTCTGACCTTCTCCAATCCTGCCATTTGCTATCCCTGGGCCTCAGCTTCCTGATCTGTAAAATAGAGATAAGGGACCCTACTTCTAGGTTAAGAATCAACACCTGAGGTAGGCCGGATGACTAAGCTTGCCTCCGAAGGCCTGAGGAGTCAGAGAAGCCTCTGGTTACCCAGTGGATTAGCCCTTGCCAACCTGGCCAGAAAGAGTCTCTCCTTGCAGACACTGACTTTTGGAGAGGCAACCCACAGCTGCTTAGAGTAGATGGCCTTTCCCAGGGGAGCCTCCCTGAACCTAATCTACCTGAAGTGCTTATGCAAATGGCTTAGCTCTGATAGCCTTCCCAAGGAGGCTTCTTATCTCTTTTAATCTTTTTAAATATTTTACATGGGTAAAGTGCCTCTGCTGACAGTCTCTAGGAGGCCTGGGCTGGAGGAGGGGAACAGCTCTGGGCACCAAAGGGGAGGGAGCATCTATGAAACAGGGAAGGAGTTAGAAGCTATCCTAAGGGAGCCCCAAGAAGGGGCAGTGGAATTCTGGGAAAGCAAAGGGAGACAGAGGGGCTGAAGAAAGAGTTTTGAGGTTTTCTGCCCTCCTCCTTGCCCCCAGCCCCAACCTCCCTGGGCAAAGAGCCTTCCCTGCTCCAGTCCAGGTCGGAGCTTTGGGACTCTGATTCCAAATGAGGAAACCTAGGTCTCCAGCCCCACAGGATGGGAGAGATGCTTTGCCCAGGGAAGTGGCACAGCCCCGCCCTCTGCCAACTGGGTGCGATTCCAAGTGTCTCTGGCATCCTCTCACCTTTCCTTCCAGCACCACTTCAAATGAGATACCATAGACAAAAAGGTATGAACCTTAAGGCCCTATATAAATGCCCTATAAATAGCAGCTATTTGTCATGATTACTGTGGTTACTTCTACCCTCAACCCGAGTCCCAGACATCTGGGCCCATGCCCTCCCCCATCAGGTTTGGGCCCCCTCCCTGCCCCGGCTTGCACCTGGGTTCGTCTTGCCACCATGGCCCCCTGTGGGAGCTAGCCCAGTGCTGGCAGCTAGCAGGTGGAATGGCTCTCATAAACTCATTCCCAGCTAGGAGCTAAAGTAGACTAATACTAATCTCCTTGCCTTCCTAAAGGGCAAGCCCACCATATGCAATAGGGCCTTGTGGTCCCGTCTAAGCCTTGCAGAAAGGGCAAGAGTTGTTACCCTTCTTCGACAAGTGGGGAAGCTGAGGTTGAGAGAGGGGCGTTGACTTCCTAATGCTCATTCACTAATGGCAGAGCTGGGAACAGAGCCCCAGGTCTGCATCACATCCAACTTTGGTTTACAGCACCCAAGCCCGGAGGAAGGAAATCTCTGAGGATGGGATTTAGACCCTGGGCAGAGCGAGGGCCTCTGGAAGCCCCCAAGGTCACATATCACTGGCCACTGCTTGTTCCGCTTCCCTCTGGGCAGAGGGATGCCCCATGTGACCTCCCGGTCCTGGGGCCTGAGCCTGGCCTGGCTCCTGGCCCCTCTCTAGCAAACCCTTCCCCAGACATGAGGTCTGAACATGCCCTGCAGCGAACTCAGGCAGCCTGAAATTGGGGTCCTCTCCAATCCCACAGCCCAGGCCAAAAACCACCTACTCTGTATGGCTCCCAGCTTCTGTGACCTGCCTGAAGTCTCCCACCCACTGTCTGGGACTAGATTTGAACTCAGATCCTCCCGACTCCTGGGTCAGTGTTTCTATCCCTGAGCCACCTTGCTGCCCCCAACCACTCGGCCCAAGATCATTAGAGGACAGAGGGAAAAACACTAAGAAGATCAGAAAAAGTTGCTTCCAGGAAACGAACGTAAGTCTTCTAGATTCTAGAATCTGGGCAAATGAGCTGAGCCTGGACGGGAGCTGATGATGGGACAGCTTGGAGGCAGCGCCAAGCAAAGTCCCAGAGGAGGGAGAGGGAAGTCCAAGGGCGGGGAACCGAAGGCCAGCCAGCTTCACTGGACTGAGTGTGTGCCACAGCTACAAGGGCACAGAGGCATCGAAAGCTTTCATGTCAAGCAGACACATTTATGTTATAAAGACAACGGGGAGCACCGGAGTTTTCTTTAATAGCTTTTTTTTATTTCACAAATACACACAAAGGTAACTTCCAACATTCACCCTTGCAAAAGCTTGGGTTCCCAATTTTTCACCTGCTTTTCCCTTCCCCTCCCTTAGTAATCCACTATAGGTTAAACATGTGCAATTCTTGTGGACGTACTTCCCCGTTTATCAGAGCACTAGACTTTGAGCAGCAGAAGGAGGGGCCAGATTCACACTTGAGGAGTATCGTTTTATTGCTGTGAGGAAGATGGATGAAGAGCTAAGGGAGAAATTGGCAGCCAGGATCCCTCATAGCCGCCTGCTGATAGCCCAGGGTGAGAGTCATCCAGAGAACAAGCTGCTTGTGTGGTTTGGGGCAGTCAGTTCCTGCCTTCAGATCTCAGTTTCCTCTTCTAGAAAATGCAGGGGCCATAAGGACGGCTTGTGAGGTCTTTCCCAGCTGCTACTGTAAGGGGCTTCCTGGAGCACTGGCCCTGTGAGTAACCCCAGAGGGAAGGAAGTTACTGGGAGGCAGGATTGACCCCGCCAGGGCCTTTGCCAGCCTCCCCTTGGTCTCCCAGCCGAACACAGGGTTCTGTCCACTAGAAACATGGCCCTTGGATGAAGCGGTGGAGTCTCACCCCAGGCAGTTGTGGGATGGAGAGAACATGGAACCCTATGGACCAGTCGGTGACCTCCAGGGAATCGGGACCAGGAGCCTCCTTGTAAACACCTGAGGCCCAAGAACCTTGGGCTCCAGAGGCAGTAACAGCCAACCCAAGGGTACCGCAGACCCAAGTGGGGCTTCTCTGGGGAGGAAGAGCACCGATCATTTCCTAGGTGACCATGACACAGCTCCCCCGTAAAGAGAGAGGTCACATTCAGTGATGCCGTCACACAGCCCTAGTGCTTGGACTCCTGCCCCCTGGCTTTCCTCCCCTGGTGCACCGGCTGCCAGACTGATCAGTCCCGGCTCCCTGAGCTCCATGGCTCCTGTTCGCCTCCAGGGTCCAGCATGAAACCTTCTCTTTGGAACTCCCTCCTCTCCCCTTTCCAGTCTCATTATGCCTTCCTTGTCCCCCAAGACCCAGTGACCCTGGTCCCCTCACTACCCCGGGCACAAGACGCTCTTTCTTCTGACTCTGGGCATTTTCAGTGACTGCCCCTCATAGCTGAGAATCTCTCCCTCCTCATCACCCCCTCTTGGGCAGCTAAGTGATGCCATAGGGGATTCAGCAGGGGCCTGGGAGTCAAGAAGACCTGAGTTCAAATCCAGCCCTGTGAAAACTGAGCAAGTCCCTTCACCCTGTTTGCCTCAGTTACCTCACCTGTAAAATGAGCTGCAGAAGGAAAGGGCAAATCACTCCAATTTCCTGCCACAAAATCTCCAAATGGGATCATACAGAGTCAGTTACAACAAAGTCCCACCTTCTCTATGAAGCCTTTCCTATTAATCCTTTAATGTCCCGGCCTTTCCTCCAAAAATACTCCCATTTTTTATCTGTGTCTATCTTTTTTCTGTACTTGTTGGTATTCCCATTGTTCCCTCCATAGTCTGTGAGCTGTTGAAGAGCAGGGATTATTATTTTTTCTTTGTTTGTATCTCTAGTGCTTAGTGTAGTTTCTAGCCCACAGAAGGGGCTTAAGAAGGGCTGCTTGTTGACAGTGAAAAGGACTTCCATGAGCAGTGTGTTTTAGCAGAAATAATTTGGCAGAACTTCATTGGAGTCTCAGTAATGTCACTGACTTGTGTGGCCTTGGACAAGCCGCTTAACAGAAATTAGAAGGACCTCTTTTCCCCTTCAGGATATGGGAGACTAAGTGACATAGAAGATAATTTTAGCTTTGCTATTCTGTCACTCTTTGTGAAGATGGAAAAGCCACTGCATAAGAGAATAGCCTTCCAGGAACAGTTGTGTCTGCTTTTTTTCCTTCTTTTTTTCTCCTTCCTTCCTTCCTTCCTTCCTTCCTTCCTTTCCTTCTTCCTTCCTTCCTTTCTTCCTTTCCTTCTTCCTTCCTTCCTTTCTTCCTTTCCTTCTTCCTTCCTTCCTTTCCTGCTTCCTTCCTTCCTTTCCTTTCTTCCTTCCTTCCTCCCTCCTTCCCTCCATTCCTTCCTTCTTTCCTTCCTTCCTTCCTTCCTTCCTCCCTCCTTCCCTCCATTCCTTCCTTCTTTCCTTCCTTCCTTCCTTCCTTCCTTCCTTCCTTCCTTTCCTGCTTCCTTCCTTCCTTCCTTCCTTCCTTTCCTTCTTCCTTCCTTCCTTTCTTCCTTTCCTTCTTCCTTCCTTCCTTTCTTCCTTTCCTTCTTCCTTCCTTCCTTTCCTGCTTCCTTCCTTCCTTCCTTTCTTCCTTCCTTCCTCCCTCCTTCCCTCCATTCCTTCCTTCTTTCCTTCCTTCCTTCCTTCCTTTCCTGCTTCCTTCCTTCCTTTCTTTCTTTCTTCCTTCCTTCCTCCCTCCTTCCCTCCATTCCTTCCTTCTTTCCTTCCTTCCTTCCTTCCTCCCTCCTTCCCTCCATTCCTTCCTTCTTTCCTTCCTTCCTTCCTTTCCTGCTTCCTTCCTTCCTTTCTTCCTTCCTTCCTTTCCTGCTTCCTTCCTTCCTTTCCTGCTTCCTTCCTTCCTTTCTTCCTTCCTTCCTTTCCTTCTTCCTTCCTTCCTTTCTTCCTTTCCTTCTTCCTTCTTCCTTTCCTCTTCCTCCTTCCTTTCTTCCTTTCCTTCTTCCTTCCTTCTTCCTTTCTGCTTCCTTCCTTCCTTTCTTCCTTCCTTCCTCCCTCCTTCCCTCCATTCCTTCCTTCTTTCCTTCCTTCCTTCCTTCCTTCCTTCCTCCCTCCCTCCTTCCCTCCATTCCTTCCTTCTTTCCTTCCTTCCTTCCTTCCTTTCCTGCTTCCTTCCTTCCTTCCTTCCTTTCTTCCTTCCTTCCTTCCTCCTTCCCTCCATTCCTTCCTTCCTTCCTTCCTTCTTTCCTTCCTTCTTTCTGACTTTGATCTTCTCTATTTCTCTGTCTACTACCTTTCTTCATTCCATTTAGGGTAATGTTAGATCCTTCGACATAGGACCAAGAATCCCTGGAACAACTATGTAACCAAGCAGCTCCAAATCTTAATCTGGAAAGAATCTTTGTATAGTAAACTGCATTTCTGATATGAAACTGAAAACAAGTCAAATGCAAGGCGACGAATGATACAGCATAAGTGAAATACTTTTTGACTCCAGTTGCAAATTTAACCCATAGTGTTAGAACTCCTGGAGCCAGCTGTGTTCTCTTTGGAAGGTAGCAAAACAGAATGGTGTAAAGTAATACAGCTGTGAGAGGAAAAAAAAACGTTTCTGGGGCAGTGCCTAAGCTGTACAAACCGTTCATGCTTTCTCTATGGAGGAATGGAGGCTCTTTTACCTGTATTTTAAAAGGACATTATCTTAATAGCTTTTAGTTTTTTATTTATTTCCAAATTAACTATCTTCTGCACTCACCATTGCACATAGTGACCATGTTTAGCAACACAGGTAACATCCTATATTTGCATTCATCACCATCCATCTATTCTCTTCTGACTTGATTGTATTCATTGGCTATATTATTTTCCTTGTTGTGCCGTATTCAGACGAATCTTCCCATTTCTCCAAAACCCTCATTTCCATCATTTCCTTATAGTGCCATGAGATTCTGTTACATTCATAAAACCCAATTTGCTCAGTCATTTCCTAAATGCCAGACAGTCATTGCTGCTATGACTATTCTGCTATTTATGGACCTGTTCTTTCTGTCTTTGACCTCCAAACAGAGGTATCTCTGAGTCAAAGAATATGAACAATCTGGTGACAGTTCTCCCATGATTCAGTTTCCACGATGTTTGGGCCAATTCACAACTTTATCAAGCAACAGTTTATTAGTGTGCCTGGCTTTCCACAGCCCCTCCAACACTGACTACTTCTGTCTCTTCTCATCTTTGCTAATTTGCAGGGAGTAAAGTGAAACCTCAGGCTTGTTTAAATTTATATTTCTTTTATTAGTAGTGATTGGAATAGTCTTTCATATGGTTTCTAATTCTTCTTTTGAAAACTACTCCTATCGAGAACCTCAACTTATGATTTTATTTTATTGTGCAAGAGTATAGCGGAGAGGCAGTTGGTCTTGGAGCAAGGAAAAACTGGGCTTGAGTCCTTTCCCCAACACTACTGCTGGCTGTGTGACCACAAGTTAGTTACTTAATCTTTCAGTGCTGGAGGCAACTGTATATGACTAATATATAATATGATATGATAATATAACATAATATAATAATAATAAAATATAATATGAAGAAGAAGGGAGGCAGTATGGTATAGTAGATAGTGCAGAGTTCTCAGTGTTAGGAAGATCTGGTTCCCAGGTGGTTCTCTCACATACTGGCTGCGTGAACCTTGTCAAGTCATTCGATTGCTTGGTGATTTCTACATCCCAGCTTTCTTGGTCCAGGATCCATGTGACATTGTACCTCCCACCTCTAAGCCTTTATCCTGACTGTCCCCCACACCTGGAATATCCTCCTCACATCTGCCTTTCCATACTCAACTCAAATCTGACTTTCTGTAAGAGTCCTATCCTGGGTCTAAATGTTTCCTCTTCAAGATTACTTCTTTCTTTTCTGCATTTGTCTTGTCTCCTCTGCTAGATTGTGAACTCTTTAAGGAAAGCTGCTAAAGTTTTGCCTTTCTTTGGATCCCCAGAACAGCCCAGTGCTTAGAGCTCAATAAATGTTTGCTGATTGACTTAATGATCCATTGCACTACAGAAGCAGCTTTTTACTGGAGGGGCATCTTATACTGACGAAATAACAGAAGGAAGAGAAGAAGGAGGAGGAAATTATAAATAATTTATTAAATGCCTTTGTTAAGGAGAAGCTAGGTGGTGCAGTGGATAGAACACTGGCCCTGAGTTCACATCTGACCTTAGACACTTATTAGTTGTGTGACCCTAGTCAAATCACTTAATCCTAATCACTTAAAAAAATGTAGACTCTTGGCTAGCAGGGATTGTTGACTTTATATATGATATTTCTCTCTCTAGCACCCAGCACAAGGTCTAGCATTTTTTATTGTTCTTTCAGTCATGTCTGATTTTTCATGATCCCTTCTGGGGGATTGCAAAGATACTGGCTTTGCCATTTCCTTCCCCAGCTCATTTTACAAATGAGGAAACTGAGGCAAACAGGATTAAGTGACTTGCCCAAAGTCACCAGCTAGTAAGTGTCTGAGGCTGGATTTGATTCAGGAAGAGGCGTCTTCCTGACTTCAGATCCAGCACTCTACCCATTTCACCTGGAGGCCAATTAAATACATGTTGCTTGATTTTTGTTTATTGATTATTCCATACTGATGGAGAGAGTTTCTGTATAAGTTGTAGAGGGACTGAACTTTGGAGAAATATACTTAAAACAAGGATACTTACAACAAGGTGTTAACTCAGGGTTGTGAAGATCGCGTATTTTAAAATCAGCCAGAGTCAGGAATTCAGGTTAGGGGAAAATCATCAGTCTTTATTCTCAGTGAAGAAGGATCGGAGGTGGAAGAGAATGGGCAATAGCAATGTGTGTAGCTGAGCCAAGAAGCTAGCTAGACCAGCAGCCACAGGAACAGCCGCTAGGAGTATGGAACCCAGGCCCAATCTCTCCCAGCTTCTCTTCCTGTCTCTCTTGCCTCCACCCACCAAAATCGTCATTTCCTATACAACACATCAGGACTTGCATGGAGAGTGGGCAGGGACCATTCTTTATCCAATCATGTATATTAATAGAGTATAGTCCAATTACTATTTAGCCTCACGTACTTGGGACCTCAGTGCATCAACTCAAACCTCGCCCATTATACAGTGTGATTGATGAGATGATGGTTCTTTTGTATCCATATACGTAGTAGTACTTAGTGGGGTGATGAAATGTTTCTCTAGTTCATACATAATCAATATGCTGTAATGATGTAATTACAATAAGGTATTTAAGGGCTGAGAAGGACTGGAAATGGGACATTCCATCTTTGACCATCCTCCTGGGGGCTCTCCTGCCTCCTGCCTCCTACGCTAAGATCAAGACTGGGTCAGACTGTGACAGACACAGACTGTGAAGGAGACAAGACTGTGAAGGAGACGATAAAAACTCTAGATTCTATTCCTGACCATCCTCCTGGTGACTATCCTGCTGAAACCAAGACCCATTCAGAGGGCCTCCAGAAAGCCAGCCCAGACATTACAATAAGTAAGCTTGCTGTGCAGGTAAAAGCATAAATCTAGAAAGCTGGAAGAGGAAAAAGAAAGGAAAGAAAGAAAAAGGGGAAAGGAAGGGAAAGAAAGAGAAGGGAAGAGAAGGGAAAAAAGGGAAGGGAAGGGAGGAGAAAGGAAAGTAAAGGAAAAAGGAAAAAACTGAATTACAAACTTGAAATTGTCATTTTTTTTAAAAAGTAGGCTGGATAAAGATGTAAATTTAAGATTCAGAGAAAGGAGAATCTTTAGAGGTTTTTTTTACAACAGGGATATCTGAAGGTTAAATGGAAGAGATAGCTTGTTCAAGGTCACACAGGTAATGAAAAGCCAAGACAGATCTCAGCCCAACCTTCCCCTTCCCCTCTGGTGCTTCTGGTCTCCAAGTCCAAGGCTTAGTTGGACAAGACTCAACCAGGACTCAATTGGTCCCTGGATAAGAGGACCTCAGAGGCTCCTCAACTGCGCAGAAGAGGACCAGACCCTCAGGGGTAAAAGGCATAACTCAGCAAGATCATCCAGCAGTGAGGAGACCACAAATTGTTCTTATTTCTAGGTTCTTACTCTCTGTATTCTTCCAAGAAACTGGAAACACCAAGAAGGTGTTTTTTGAAGAGAGAAAGTATCCTTTCCAACTACTTCCCAATGAAGCTCATTCCCTCTAGAACAGAAGAAAACATGAATGAATTTTAAAAGTCATTGCTGATTGTGCTGGGAGGATCGCTTGGCTTTGGACAAACTGGGGAAGTTCAGGCCTCTCAGCTCCCCCACCCAATGGTACAGTCTGTTCCCTGTGACTATTGCACTATCAACTTGTCAGGCTTCAGGTAAGATTGAAACCTCACACCTACGCATGTACCACATGGAGCTGCAAAGCCACCTAGACTTTCCTCTGTGCTAATGACATGATGCTGTCCCCAGACTGGAAAGAAAAAGTCATGATCTCAACGAGAGCGGCCAAAACACTACAGCTTTGTGTTGTCCATCAGTCAGTCCATCAGTCCGTCTGTCTGTCAACCTGTCAGTCCGTCTGTCCACCCATCAGTCCATCTGTCAGTCCATCTATCTGTCCATCCATCAGTCCTTCAGTCCATTCGTCAGTCCATCAGTCCATTCATCAGTACGTCTGTCTGTCTATCTGTCAGTCCATCTGTCTGTCCATCCATCAGTCTGTTTGTCTGTCCATCATTCAGTCCATCTGTCCATCCATCATTCCATCAGTCCATCCGTCAGTCCATCAGTCTATTCATCAGTCCATCTGTCTGTCCATCCCTCAGTCCATCAGTCCATCCGTCAGTCCGCCATTGTCTTATTTGCAGCATTATGTGTGAGTCACAGGACATAGTAACAGAGCCAAGCTTGTGGGGTGGAAAACGTGGATGATGAAAATAATGCTGAGCAGATGGTTAGAGAACAAGGTAAACACAAAACAAGAACGCACTGGCAAAACTCTGCATTGCCTTGGACCCAAAACTCCAGGGAAACCTGGCTGGCATTCAGGAAGCCAAAAGTGATGGGAAGAGCCCCCAGCCCACCCACCCCACCCACCCAAGGAAGCTGGAAGGACTCCCGAATCTCTGTCCCCTCCCGGAGAATAGCAGAAGTAGGATGCCCAAGAAAACATAGGAAGGCAAAGGAATATGGATGAGCCTTGGAAGTGAGGACTGAAGACTGGAAAATGGAGAGGAGTCCCAGGGATCCCAAGGAGGAAGGAGCTGAAATGTGCTTCTGCCAGGACACAAAGACCATCCAGGCTCTCACCCACATTATTAGCCAAGGCCTGAAAACTCTTGAGTAAGCTAGAGAGATAAAGTACTGAACCCAGAGTTGTGAGCACAGATAACACCTTAAACTTACTGTTAGACCTTGGGCAAGCCTGAGCACTTCAGCCTGAGTTTCCTCATTTGTAAAGTGGGGGAGGAGGGAGGAAAAGAAGGGAGAAGGAAAGGAAGGGAATAAGGAGGGAAGGAGGAAAGAGGGAAAAAGGAAGGAAAGGGAAAGAAAGAAGGAAGGGAAGGGGAAGGGAAAGGGGGAAGGATAGAGGAGCAAGGGAAAAGAGAATAGGAAAGGGGAAAGGGGGGGAAAAAGAAAGGAAAGGAGGAAAGAAGGAAGGAAAAGGAGGAAGTGCTTAATATGTGCAAGGTACTGTGCTAAGAGGATATAATCGCACCTATCTCCCAGGATCATGAATTTAAATCTGACCTCAGACACTTAGTAGTTGTGTGACTCTGGGCAAGTCACCTAACTCTGCCTCAGTTTCCTCATCTGTAAAATGAGCTGGAGAAGAAGTGGTAAACTACATCAGTAGCTTATCCAATAAAACTCCAAAGGGGGTTATGAAAGAACAGATCTCCCAGACTTGTCATGAGGATCCAATGAGATAATATATATGAAGTGCTTTACAGACCTTAAAAAGTTATTATTTGAGATAGTGCAGAGGATAGAACACTGGGCTTAAAGTTGAGAAGACTCATCATTGTTATGAGTTCAAAATTGGCCTTAAACACTAGTTATGTGATGCTGAGCAAGACATTTCACCTTATTTACTTCAGTTTCCCCATCTGTAAAACCAGCTGGAAAACAAAATGGCAAACCACCCCAGAATCTTTGCCAAGATAACTCCAGGTCACAAAGAGTCATGCAAGACTGAACAACAAATTACTCCATTGGGCCATCTGGGTAATGATCCATAAAAATAATTTCATGACATCAAAAGATTTAGATTAGGAAAGGTTCTCAGGAAGTGTATAGCCCAGTCTTCTCATTTAATGGATGAGGAAACTGAGTCCCGGAGACCAGAAGACTTTTCATGTTCATACAGAAAATCAGCAGCAGGGACATCATCTTAGGAACTGAGGTCTCTCTGATCTCTGATCCAGGGTTCTCTCCAGTCCCCTAGAATTGCTCAGACTTTGATAAGAAAACTCCGATATTCCCAATATTTCCAGCCCAATGTGATGAATCAGTACAGCCATGCAAAATGGCACCCCCTCCACGATTTGACTCTTGAGAAAGGAAGACCAGGGAGTGGAGCAGTACAGAGGCCATTCCAGAGCCAGGAAGCCAGGGTCACTTGATCAAAGATGACGTGGGAGGAATAAGATGCAGAAAGGCAGGAAGGGGCCAATTGGTAAAGGTTCTGAACTCCAAAAAGAGGAACTTGTCTTTGATCCCGAACGGCAACAGGTGAACCCCGGAACTGATTCCATGGGGGATGACATGCTCCCCCCTGTGCTTTCAGATGCCAATTTTGACAGCTCATGGAGGAGAGTGGGGAGAGACCCGAGGTGGGCAGATCCACAATAGTGAGGAGGAGGTGATGAGGACCTGCACTGGGGGGGGGGGGGGCGGCAGTGTCAGAGAAGAGGAGGGGGAGGAAGTGAGAGATGCTACAAAGATAGAATTAACAGGCTCTGGTGACAGATTGGATGTGGGGGGGCTGGATTGGTGAGAGACAGGGAAGAATCCAGATGATGCCTAGGTTGCAAGCCTGCGTGCCTGAGAAGCTGGTGGTGCCCTTGACAAGTTAACAGGAACCCTAAGGGAAAGAGAGGAAGATGGCAGAGTTTGAGGGGGAGAGGACACGTCCTCTTTGAATGTCCTCCATCTCTGGACACATCCAGTTTGAGGGGTCCATAGGACTTCTGGTTCAGAAGATCTGAGACTGGAGGTTAGGGCTGAATTGGGGATTTAAAAATCATCTTTGTAGAGATAAAAAACTGAATTCTGTGGGAGTTGATGAAACCGTCAAATGGATGGTTTGGAGGGGGAAGAGAAGTGAGCCCAGGCCACAACCCTGTGGACCATTGTGACTTGGACTGTGAGAGGGGGTTCGGCAGATGGGAGAGGAACCAGAAGCAAGCGGTGTCAGGTGGAATGGGACCCCTTGATCCTAGAGGGCATGGCATTGGATGAAAGGATTCTCCTCTTCGTCCCTTACCTGGTTCCTCGACAGTTTTGCCAAGTGGACTTCTTGGGATGATTTAAAGACTTTTTAAGTCTTTTTAAGATGGCTTAAAGACTAAATCAACTTAGGATGATTTAAAGACTCTGGTCCCAATGGAGTGGTATGATAAGGGTTAAACAGAATCGTTATATCATAACTTAGACAAGAATTTGGGATTGAGAGATTCCAAGTGTCAACAGATGAAAAGCAGCTGAAAACAAATTTAAGAATATTAAGTGTTTCTTTAGCTAAGCTGGATGGATGTGGGTGGTTGGGGTCTGAAATCTAAAAAAACAAAAATTGAACTAAACTAAATATTCCTGGTACTATGAGCAAAAAGAGGCCATTGAGGAACTGAAGAGCAGCAGATTGCAGCAGAAAGCAGTGAGGAGGAGGGTATAGGCGTACAGCTGTAATTAAGCAATAAGCATTTATTAGGTGCCTTTTATATGCCAGGAACTGTGCAGAGAGCAGTTCAATGTAAACGGCAGCTTGCAACCCAATGGGATCAGTAGAGGATATTGTCAGTGTTGTTGGGGAGGGGAACCAATCAGTGGGATAAGGCAGAGAAAAGCTCCAGTAGGGATGCGGCCCCAAGAATGAGCCAGGTCCTAGCTACATATTTCCCTAGACCCCCCATATTACCTGGGCATAGATTTTCTATGTTCTTCCACAGAATCAAAGATTCTCAGAATTTTAGAAGAAGACATCAATGGCCGTCCAGTCCAATCTGTCCCAGCAAAGTAATTATACTATCATAACGTGCCCCCAAAGCGCTCAGGAAGCCTGTTCTTCAAAACTTCCCCTGAAGGAGAAAGTTTTCATCTCTTAAAACAGCTCAAGTCATTTTTATGACAACTCTGTGATAAGATTTTTCCTGATACCAGTTTCTATCCAATATTGCCACTTCTGCCCAATGTTCTCGGGGTCTTATTCCATAGGAAAGACTTCCAGGTAGCTGAAGACAGACCGCAGGCACCTGGATCTTCTCCTCTCTGGACTAAACAGCCCTGGCTCCTTCAGATGCAACGGGGATTCACGACCCTCCTCAGGCCGGGCTGCCATCCTCTGAGTGTTCTTCGGCTTATCAGTATCATTCTTGAACTGTGGTTCTCAGACCTAGATCTGAAGGTGAGATCTGACCAGGACAGAGGATAACAGTTCTGTCACCTCCTTCCTGAGAACTCTGCCCCTCTCAATGTAACCCCCAGGTTCCAAGAGGACTGAAGGAATCACAGGATGAGGACTTGAGGATTAAGGGAGGCAGAGTTGGAAAAAGTCATGAAGTGGGACAGAAGTCAGGGCAAGGGGGGGACGGCCCGGGATGCAGTGGATGACCTGGTCACTGTCTATACAACCTCCTGTCTCAGTCGTCTTCATGGTCTTTGGAAGAAACCGTTCTCATCCGTCCATTCTTCTGGGGGAGGGGGTAGGAGCACTCCTGACCCATCAAAAGGGCTGAAGCTTGGTTGTCCCCCACCTAGTTTAGCCTGTCTAATAGGGAGTTTACAAGGTGTGTCTGATGCACTTCTTGGAGCCACAGGTGAACAAGCAGTCTTGAAAGGGCTGGGGAGTCCTCCCATCAGAGGGGTGAGTCCTCCCCCAATATCCTACCCACTTATTAAGTATCTTCCCCGTCCTATCTGTGCAGAGTTAATTTTTAACATCCAAATGTAAGACTTTATCTTTGTCTGTAGTGTATTTAATCATTAGATTTGTCTTTATGCTATTAAGATTTTTTCCAGTATCTTCAATTATAGCGTGGTAAAGCAGGTGACCCCTGTGTGTCTGGTGCATGGGCTGGGGGAGCCAAAGGGAAGAGCCTTCTCGCCCCTGGATTCTCTGTGCCATCCGGCTGAATGGTTCTCTTTGAGCCAGAAGGTTTCCTGTCTGGCCTTTCTCATGCCAGCTGGAGCTGGGCAGCTGCAGCGTGCTTGGCTCTTGAGCTCCGGAGCCCACCCATGGGGGACCCCGGGTGCTAGGGGAGGATTCCCAGAAATCTGAGCCGGAGGTCTCCGCCTTTCTGTGGCGCTCCCCCGGGCACTGGGGTGCCCCCACCAACCCCCCCACCAGGGCCGTCAATAAGGGGGGGCCAGTTGGTGCACGTTTTGTGGGGGGCACAGGCTGGCAAGCTGACAGAGGCCGATCCCGCTTGGAGCCCGAGTCAGAGCGCGCTGGAAATGTGAACGACGCCGTCCTACAACAAGATCTGTGTTGCTCTGAGTCATGTTTTGTGAATCAAAGATGAGGCATCACTTTATAAAATCCCTTGAAAAAGATGTGCTTAAAAAATACCCCAATCCTATGAAACTTGGAGAGTTACACATTTACCCAGGGTTCCAATTTAGGGGACATATGTGAAAGCAAGAATCTGTAACACATCAAAAATAATTCACATAAATATGTACAGACCCAAATGCTAAGGGCAAACTTTCTGGGAGATTTTGTTACTGTGGCAACTTGGCAACTTAGGGTTTTTTGTCGAAATGTCTTATTTTACTGAAAACGGAATTATCAAGGTCAGTTTCCCCATCTGTAAAATGGGGGAGGAAACAGGACTACATGGTCTATAAGGGCTCTCCCAGCTCTGACTTTGTATGGGTCCATCATACGGTCATTTTTGTAATCTTTAAAATTAGATGGGCACGTATTCCTTATTGTTTGTAACAATCCCTAGACGATACCAAAGCAAAATCCATCTTTCCTCCTTAAAAAGAATGATAATAACAGTAATGATTCACATTTCCTATGGTGACTTAATAGTTGATTTAAAAAAACAATTTGAAGCTATTATCTCGTTTGAGCCTCCCAACAGGCCTGGGAAAGGGGTTCTGAAGGATGGCTCCTGAGGGTTCGTTGGTGAATGATCAGGTACCAGGTTGTTAGCCTGGGTTTGCCAGTTATGGTGGGAGTCCTTATGTATCTTGATACACTGTCTGGTAGCAGAAATGAGAGGAACTAAATTGATAATAAAATATATAGGTGGTGCAATGGATAGAGCACCAGCCCTGAAGTCAGGAGGATCTGAGTTCAAATCTGGTCTCAGACACTTAACACTTCCTGGCTGTGTGTTAAGTGACCCTGGGCAAGTCACTTAACCCTAGTTGTCTCAATAAAAAAATTAAAAAAGATAATAAAGCATAGTCACTAGATCCTTCTGAAGGAATTTACTGGCGCTATCATGAATCCCAAAGAATACAGTGTATTCCTCTTCCCCACCCTCCATCCCTCCAATTTACAATTCCATCAACAATGTAGTATTATCCAGAGCTAGAGGGACTTTAGAAAGTGTTCATTTAAGGAGTTCACTTAGCTCCACCTTCTTAGCTGCCAGAGGAGGAAGCCAAGAACCAAAAGGAGGAAGGGCTGCTCTCAGCTCCAGTGTCCGACAAGGAGCTATTCCAACAAAGGTCACCTAATGCTTCACCTGGGCCCTTTTCCTGGTCCCTTTCTTGTTTACTGGAATTGACAGCCATGGGGGAACATGGGACATTTTATCCTAGTCTTTATGCTTTCCTGTAGAGAAGAAAAATATCAGGTGATCATTGTTTTAGAATCTGATGGGATCTTAGAAGTCATCTGAGTTCAGGTGCCTCGTTTTAGAAAGGAAAGCTGAAGCTCACAGAGAAACCACTTGTCCAAGGTCACCCAAAGAGTAAACAATTGAGCCGCATTTATCTCTGAATCTGGATGACTGGATATAGACAATCCCTGAGGACACAGAAGAGTCCAAGACCATAGAGGAGAGGTCCTGGAGCTTACGTGGACAGGAAGCCCCAGCCTTGGCTCTAGACGTCCCTAGACATTCAAAAGAATATGTCCCGGAGGCAGTTCCCAAAGCAGAGATAGAAAAAAGAGATTAAAAAAAAAAAAAAAAGAGAAAAAGAAAAAAAAGAAAAAAGTGTCAAGTGAGAGCAGCAAACTGGAATATGCATTTAGTCTCTCAAGGTGACTCTGGGGGGCCCCAAGTTGCGAGTAGGTTTGGTGCCAAAAGCTTGTTTGCTAACCCTCCACATCTGACTAGGGGAAGACATTTGTCTGACTCAATTGCTCTCAGATGTTCTTAATTGGGGAACAAAGAGCAGGGAGAAAGGGGTCTTGAAATGGAGTTTCCAGGCTTGGGCTCCCCTACTCCCTAGTTGTGCACAAACCATTCATAAATAGGAGTCTGCCTTTACTTTTGAACGAAAAGACATCTATTTCGATGTAAGAGTTTGGTTTTTGTTTTTGTTTTGTTTCGTTTTTTACAAATTTAACCTGCGAATTTATATAAGTAGTTGGACTTTGTGGGATACATCCCCTGTTTTTGATCCATGTGGAGTGAATGAATGAGTTAAGAAACATTAAGTGCTTCCTATGTGCCAGAAACTGTGCACAAATATGACAAAGAAAGTCGCTGCCCTCAAGAAGCTTACAGTCATTTTCAGTACGGCATGTGAATGTGCCAATAAATCTGTAACAAATGGGCCATGAGGGTGGTCAGGAAGCCTAAATGCTACAAGGAAGAATACTTCAAGTAAGAACAGGCCTGAGGAGAGCAGAGGGGAAACAAACATCAAGAAACTGAGTTATTCAGAGCAGTTTGGAAGGGAAGGGAAAGACTTTGGAGCTTGGGAATGGGCAGAAAGGGCACCCAGCACTTGGGAGTTTCCAGGGGCAGTCTGTAGTTAGTCTCAAAGCCAGTCCCTGCACTTGGGGAATCCATTGCAAAGTCCTTATATTCTTTGGATGCAGCTGGAGGAGTAACTCAAAGCAATGAGGGGAAATGGGAGAAAGCGGATGTCGAGATGAAGCTTGAATTCTCATCTCCAGAATGATGGGATGCGACCAGATGATCGTGGATTCCAGCTACTCTGTGAAGTTTTGATTCCCCAACGATCAGAAAGAGATCTGGAGGGGGAAGGGACTTATGGGACTGTAGATAATGTATCCCCAAGAGTCCTCACCCAAGAGCAGAGATGTTCCTTGAGCTACTGATGACTGCCTGAATATGATATTTGAGACGAGGGGAAACAAGACAAGAACAAGAGTCCAGAACTTCATTCTGAAGCCTAAAGAAACAAGGGGCAGCTAGGTGGCGCAGTGGATGGAGCACCAGCCCTGAAGTCAAGAGGACCTGAGTTCAAATCCAGCCTCAGACACTTAACACTTCCTGGGAAAGTCACTTAACCCCAATTGCCACAGCACAAAAAAACAAAACAAAAAAGAAAGAAAAACAAGTGACCGAAAGAAAATGTGAGGGGCATCCCGATACTTAAACCGGAGATCCTATTAATTTCAGAGGGAACATCAAGCTTGAATCCATTCTGTGAGGGTGCAGACCAAAATGGCAAACACAGCCCAGATACACAACATGAGAAGTAGCTGTGTCGCCCCCACTTCGTTCCCCCCCACCAACAAAAGCGAGCTTTTCCTCTGTCTCCTTTGCACATTCCAACGAAAATCAACCTTAGACTCACTAAACTGAATTGATGTTTTTGCTTCCATCTCAAAATGTGTTTCATCGTGTATGCTAAAGATGCAGTTATTGACAGAAGCTAATTACAAACGTGCTACAAATGTGTTTCCTGATTTCTTCCATATCACACGCCAATTGGCAAACAATTTGCTATATATACGAGGTTTCGAAAGGTGTTAACAATTTTAGCACAGAATTAGATGGCAGTGTGTATAGGATCCTTCCACATCCAGAAATGTAAAGCAATTCTACAATTCACAGGCACCCCCTATATTCCATCAAAGATGCAGTCAAGGGATTTTTCGAACATCTTGTTGGCAAATGTTAAACTGGGGGGGAGGGGGAAGCGGGTTGTGATACTCAGTGTTCTTAGCGTATAGTCTCCTGATAACCAACTCTGGGAATTTCTTTAGGGATCTGCTTTTTAAGTATTTCTCTTGGAGCAACCACTTGCAAATTGGGGGAGGGGAGAGGAGGGCAGGGAAAGAGAAAGGGACAGGTCCCCCATATAACTTTTCTATGGCCCTACTCTATGAAGAATCAAGCAATGAACACTGGTTCTATTCATTCACCTGAATTAGCCCTTCAAGCAAGAATTAAAGGGGATCGGTCGTATGGTTTGTATTTCAATAGTCCAGGGAGTAAAGACCATACCCCCTTCCCAGCTTCTTACTCCAGGAAGGCTCCCATCTTCTCCCAGCAGCAGTTTTTATGGAAGTTGGAGTGCTCTCAGGAGAGTGGGGAAGCTCCTGGAATCATGGGATATTATAGAACTGTAAGGTGATGCCAAAGTCACTTCCATCTCACATCATTTTGTAGCTGAGAACACCTTGAGGTTAGGTGACTTTCCCCAAGTCACAGAAGCAATGAGTGAGCATCCCAAGCAGGATCAGAACAGAGACAGTCCCCTTCCTTTTGTTCCACAAGACCCGGATCTGAAGTCTGTCTCTGCTACTTACCAACTATGGGATCCCAGTGAGGCACTTCTCAGCCTCCATCGCCTCCTCTACAAAATGGGCATTTTGTACCTGTAGAGCTGTTGCGAGGAGAAGAATTTGTAAGCTCCAAACACCGTGTCAGTGTACATTGTCGTTGTTCTTTAAAAGGCTGGGAATGTTCTTGATCTGTTGGCCAGTATCCAAAGGGCCTCGCATGTGGAAGGGTGATTGGATTTATCTCCTTCTGAGATAAGACCAGTTCAGGGATACCACAGGGATACAGATTTTTAGCTTAACATTAGAAAAAAATTATCAATCAAAATTTCCCAAGGTCACAGTTGTCGAGTAGGGGAAAAAAACTTCAGAGGTCATGGCTAATGATTTAATGGTATTGCTTTGTTGTTCAGTCATACCCTACTGTCCACAGCATCCGTGCCATCTGTAGGGTTTTCCTGGCAAAGATCTTATAGCGATTTGCCATTCCCTTCCCTTAACCCAAATAGGATGAAGTGGCTAGCCCAAGTTCATACTGTTAGTGAATGTCTGAGGCCAGATGTGACTCTGGTGCTCCTGACTGCAGGCCCAGTGCTCTAACCACTGTACCACCAGCTGCCTCCACTGGGCATCATATGTACTATTTAGGTCTGTATAGCACTGCACAAATATTATTTTGTCTCTCCTTACCACAGCTCTGGGAGAGAGGTGCCGGGTAACCTGCTCTGATAATTTTATTGTGAACATACCCAGACTTGCCCTGCCAGAGAGATGGTACAACAGAAACTTGGTGAGCTAGGTACCGTGTGTGCGGGAGCAGTGCAGGCTCTCCAGAGTTTCCCTCACTTTTGACTTTGAAGGGATTACTAGGAAGAAGTCAACAGAGTAGTTACAGAGGAGAAACTGTGAGGGCTGATGAAGGGTGGGACCAGTGGTCCCAGGGCTCCATCTCAGCTCATTCTTTCGAGCATGGTATATAGGCAGGAATGACCAGAAAGCCATCACCATGTCTACACTCAGACAGCGGAGAATGGAGTCTCGTGTTGGGGGTTCATGTCATCCCTACAAGGCATCTCTTCTGAGACTGAATTCTTGGCTTCTTCCCAGAAATCCATTCAAGAGCAAGACTGCTGAAGAGCTGGAGAGCTGGAGACCCAGAGACCTGAAGAGCTGGAGAACCGGAGACCTGGAGACCTGGAGAGCCCTTGAACATCCCGCAGGCTCATCTGGCCTATCCCATCTCCATGGCATCAATGCCATGAATAGGAACAAGCGCCACAATAGGCAGATGAGGAGCTACAGGTCCTGAGATGGGAGGTGGACCAGAAGGTTTGGGAAGAAGGCCTGAACCTCTTCTCCACTCCCCTCATTTTACGTTATTTGTCCTTTGATTTTGAGGTCCAATGGCATTATAAGGTGATGACGTCTTGATGTTGTGTTCATTGGATTGAAGTGAGGCAGAGTGGCACAAAGAGCCATTCTCTCTCTCCCTGAGTCACCCAAGGCCAGTGACAAAAGTCAAGAGGAGGCGGTGGACAACCTTGACTTCTTTGACGTCTTCCCGAGCTCCAAGCTCTCCGCAGAGCCTGCTTCAGCCCTTTCATGGTCCCTGGAAAGAGTCGTTCTCGTCTGCTCAGTCCACTGCCTTCACATACTCGGGGTAGATAATCCCAAGTCAGCAACTTAGCTTCAGCCTGAACTAGCCCGTCCTCCGAGATGGTTTTACCAGGATGTGGCTGCTGCACCAAAAGCTACCGCTCTTTGGAGCCTCGGGTGAAAGTTGGGTGAATCAGGTCGACATCAGAGGTGTGTGAGGAGCCTTGAAAAGGGCTCAGCAAGCCTTCACACCAGAGGTGCTGGGCCTTCCGAATCCCCCGTGTACCCCAGGTTGCCATGGTAGCCCTAATGTTACTAACTTACATAAAGACCTACAGATAAATTTACTATAGATAAATCTTCAGGTCAGGTGACAAATAAATATTTATATATTATAAATAAATTACAAATTATATATGTATATATGTGTGTATGTAAGGGTATATAAATATATATATATATATATATATATATGTATATATATGTAAAAGGTCAGGTAATAAATAAATGATGGCAGGACCAAAACGCAGAGGTCTTCTGACCCCAGTATTCCTTCAACTACACACTTAACCATGAGTTGTTTTTGAGAAGTAATGAGCTCCTTGTCACTTGAAATGTTCGGGCAGGAACCACTTGTGGAGAACATAATAGAAGAGATTCATGTTTTGGGGCAGAAGGTTGGGTTAAGGAAGAGACGCCTCATGGCTCTTGATGCCTTTCCCCCCCCAACATTCTGTGAATCGCTGGAAATGGAATGAGTTGGTGCTTTATCAGACGGGGGTCAGGGGACAACTTGGGTCTTCCATCCTCCTATGGAAAGGCAATCGTGTTGGAGGCTCGGGGTGGAGGGCCAACGGGATCTCGTTTTGTCCAAGCACTCCCCTCCGGCGGCTGTCAGAGCTGGTCAGAGAAGCCTCCACCATGGATGGGCTTGGCAGGAGTGGGGGTGGAAGCACCACGTGGAATTTTCAGACAATAGAATTACCTCATGTACTTGTAGCTGTCTGTCTTGTACGACGATGTTCCTCACGATCTAGATCTAGTAACTCCTTGTAGCCTGTGGTAAATCATACCTGAGCGCATCTATTCGCTTTCCCTAAAAAATCACTCTTTGCCCACAATAGCAACCCCTTCATTATCATCTGGTAGATTTCAAACAATAGAAATGATTGAAAAAGCAACTCCTACATTTCTACCCAGATTAAGAGTGACACATCACCCTGTAATTTGGGGAGTTGTGCAACAGCTTTTCATTTACATAAGAAGGGCTGAGCAGCCCAGGAGGAATTGTTCCCCTTTTGTTAGAAACTTTCAGGCAGAGATTCCAGAATATCTTCTTTGACTAATACAAATTATCTCTGCACACCCTAAAATAGGCATTTCACTGAAGGGGGAGAAGGCCAAAAAAAAGCCAACAATACCCACACACACCCGCACCCCAATTCCGGGGAGAGCTCACAAAGATGGCGCTTGCTGGCTCACTGGCCTGAGGAACTGACCAGCCCTTCTTCAAATGAGCCCTTCTCCCCTCCGATGGATGACATCATAGCTTCCAGCCAGCCTCATGCTATTGGTTCTGTCCTGACTTGCAGACTGCACCCTCACCATCTGCCACCTGCAACCCTTAGTACTCTGGCTCCCACCTTCCCTCCCAGGCTGGTTTCACTCTAGTGTCCGCCATGCACTCTGTAGTCCAGGAGAACCTGCCTGCCTCTCTCTAGGACGCTCCAGCTCCTCTTCATCCCTTTGCAAAAGTTATTTCCCAGGCTTGTAACATACTTCCTCCTTGCCTTCCTCTCTCGCAATTCCTGGCTGCCCCCACAGCCTTGCTGGCTGAAGCCGCAACTCCCCAAATCACAGGGTGCCAAATGAGCCTATGGGTCATCATCAGGTGACACAGCAAGTGAGACCTCCTACAGGAAGTCTTTCTTCCTTGATTTACTCTTCCTGGAATATATCTTCTATATTTGATTTTTACTCTTCCTAAGCACATCAGGCCTCTTTCCCTCACTGCTGGCAGAAAATAAGTTCCATAAAAACAGGGACATCTTCCTTTTTGCTGTTGCACCCCCAGTGTCAGGCACCCAGAGCCTGGCATACAGGAGGTGCTTATTAAATGTTAGTTGGATTAGACTTCTCTGCCCTGATGTATGGAGCTCTATCCATGCACTATAGCTGCTCATTGCCTGGGTTGTCCTCTTTTTCTGAGGTTGAACCCCCAAATCTTAGGTCTCATTTTCTTGCACAAGATTTGTCCCCACCTCTGGTGTGTAAATTTGCCCATTATCATGTCTCACCTTTTTATCTCATTTGCATAACACGGGCAGGCTTTGGATTTAGCAGCAAGCAGGATGGGAGATTGTGCGGTTGTGGTCATTTCTTGACTCAATGCCATTTCTCTAGCCATTCATGATTTAACTCAACCAAGATTTCTTTCTGTCTAGCAGAAGTCCTTAAGCAGACCCATGTGCCCTGTACCAAAAGCCTGCTCTGATGCAGGAGGAGGTCTGTGTGGTTGCAGGAGTCTCCCTCCATTTGAAAGGTCACAAACACACTAGCATTAAAATAAACCAATAGAGCTGAGGAAGTGGGAAAAGTTCGTGGATCATTTTTAAGTTTGTGTGACTCAACTGAGTGGTGCATGAAGACCTGATATTTGTGCTTATTTAAAAAGGGGAAGGGGGAAGAAGGTTATCTGTTATAGTTGAAGCAAATGGCTCCATCATCTTCTGCGTAACAGAGAAAAACAAAAATCTTCTGCATGACAAGTAAAAATGACTCCATCATCTTCTGCATGACAGACAAAAACAATTTCATCTTCTTCATGACAAGTAAAAATGGCTCCATCATCTTATGCATGACAGACAAAAACAATTCCATCTTCTTCATGACAAGTAAAAATGGCTCCATCATCATCTGCATGATAGACAAAAACAACATCTTTTCACGATAAGCAAAAATGGCTCCATCATCTTCTGCATGACAGACAAAAAGCACCTCCATCATGTTACAGGCCAAGCATGGCTTGAGGTGCCCAGCGGAACAAACCATATGGCCATTGAGCCACCACCAGCCTCTCTTTGAGTCCAGAGCTTTAGCCAGTTCTGAATCCATCTGAGTTGTGCCAGATGAGCCTGTGGGTGATCATCAGGTGACATATCAAGGATGCTACTTTCAAATCTAAGCATCCCCAGTTCTGCCATTTTGTAACTGAACATCTTTAGATGAATCTATCACTTTACATAGACCTCAGTTTCTTCATCTGCAAAAAGGCCCTGCTGAGAGTACTGAGAAAGTTGACTCCGCGCTTTTTTTTCTTTTCTTCCTCTTTTTTATAATACCTTTTTACTTTTCAGAATACATGCAAAGATAATTTTCAACATTCACCCTTGCAAAACCTTGCGTTCCAAATTTTTATCCCTCCCTCCTCCCTAGACAGCAAGTAATCCAATATAGGTTAAACATGTGCAGTTTCCATGCATATTTCCACATTTATCATACTGTACAAGAAAAATCAGATTAAAAAAGGAAAAAAATAAGAAAAAAAGCAAGCAAACAACAAAAAGGTGAAATGATTATGTTGTGTTCTCCATTCAGTCCCCATAGTGCTCTTTCTGGGTGCAGATGGGCTCTCTTTATTACAAGACTATTAGAACTGGTTTGAATCATCTCATTGTTGAAAAGAGCCACGTCCATCAGAATTGATCATTGTATAATCTTGTTGTTGCCATGTACAATGATCTCCTGGTCCTGCTCATTTCACTCAGCATCAGTTCCTGTCAGTCTCTCCAGGTCTTTCTGAAATCATCCTGCTGGTCCTTTCTTATACAACAATAATGTTCCATAGCATTCATAGACCATAATTTCTTCAACCATGCTGCAACTGATGGGCATCCATTCAGTTTCCATTTCCTTCTGGCTCTGTGTTTTTATGAAAAGCGGATAAAAGCGAGTAGTGTGGTGTGGTGAGGCAAACTGTGGATTTAGAGAAAGTGACATTGGATCCTGGCTCTGCCATTTACTAACTGGATTCACCCCATCTGAGTCCCTTCATCTAAGACTGTTTCTTCATATGCAAATGAAGTCCCTCCCTTCTTCATATCCATGATCCCCTTTCACGACTTGCTCTTATTTTTTATTCGGCATTCTTGGACTCTTAGATCTGGCAGAGAAATGACAGAAATTACTATTTGACCAACCCCAATTTGACGTGAACCCAGTCATTCTTGGCTTTTTTCTACTGCTTTCGAAACAAATAGAAGTAGGGCAAAGGGTGGTAAGCTCACTTGGAGCTCACTACACAGGGAAGGTGCAACAGAGCAAACCTCTTCACTGCCAGAAAATTATGTTCTTCACGACAAACATGAGGTTATTCTGTGAAACATCAAATCATATATATTAAAGAAAAGCTCAAAGACCTGTAACACACTCAGATCAGGAAACAATTTTCAGATCCTGTTTCATCCGGGCTCTGGAAGCAGAAATGGTACATTGGCTTCTTTAAGATATCTGTGGCATAATCATGCAATTCTTTGTGTCAGCAGTCTTATTAAGTCTTTTATTCATACTCGTAGAGCCCAGGTTTGATGATTTAATGAAATTTAACATGGATTTATTAAGCACCTACTATGTGCAGGGCACCAGGAGGCACAAAGACAAAAAATATATGACACAGTCCCTGACATCACAGAAGTTACATTTTTTGTTCCATCTCCCACCTCCATGCCTTTGCTCAGTCTGTCTGCCATATGTGAAATGCTCTTCCTCCACCCCTCAATCTCTTAGAATCTCTGGTTGCCTTTTAAACTTAGCCAAGGTACCCCCTTCTACATGAATCTTTTCCTGACTTCCCAATTGCTGGTGCCTTCCCCCATGGAGGGTTTTATGTAGTTGTTGTTGTTTTTTTTTTTTTCAAACATCTTTTATATAGTTAGATAGAAACAAATATTGTATATATGTTATGTTTGTGGTTGTGTATATATATGTAGTAACTTTTGTAACTTTATATGACAGAATATAAGTTCCTCATAGTATGAGCTAGATAAAATACCTGGAGAAGAAAATGGTAAACAACTTTGTATCTTTGGCAAGAAAATCCCAAAGGGAGTCATCAAGAATCAGACATGACTAGAAAACACTGATCAACCACAAACAAAAGGTAAAACACTGTTGTGGAGCCTACTGTTCCTACCAGATACAGTGCGGACCACGGGATAGAATGGTAGTTAGGAAGTGCTGAGTTCAAATGCCATTTTTGACTCACATAGAAGGGAATTGATGGAGTGAATCAGCCAATAGCCTTTAACCTCACTTTGAGCTTCAAAGATAAATGGTCTCTGTGAGCCACATGCAAATGGAAAATGGAAGCACTGCAATGGGCAACACATACTTTTTTTCATCTTGGGAGGGTTTAATATCTGTGTGTGTGTGTGTGTGTTGTTTTTGTGTGTGTGTTTATCTATATCTAGCTATCTCTATCTCTATATCTCTGTCTATATCTGTTTCTCTCTCTATAGATATCTATATATCTATATCTCTACCTCTCTCTATATATATATCTCTCTCTAGATCTCTATATCTTTGTCTCTTTATATATCTATCTCTATCTCTCTATATATCTATATAGCTATATCTCTCTATATATCTATCTCTATATCTCTACCTCTATTTCTATATCCATATCTCTCTCTATATATATCTGTATCTCTCTCTCTATATATATATCTATCTACCCATCTCTATAGCTTTCTATCCATATTTAAATAGATTAGACTCCACCCGCCGTCCAGCTCTGGGACTCTTTCCACCCCCAGACCACTCACTCCAACCCGGCCAGATGACCACGGGCCGCAAGCCCTGCTCCATCCTCCGTTCCCCTGCCAGGGCCCTCCCTCCTCTCTTGGAGGGGCCGGGAGGAGCCTCCCACGGACACCCTCCCCCTGCAAGACTTCCCGGGGTATGCGGAGTCTCCCAGGGAGACAGCCCGTGGGTGCCGCGCCACGGCCTCGGGCCGGACCCGCAGCGGCTCCGCGCGAGAATTCGGGGCGGCCCCGGGCGGAGGGGCCGGGGGCGGGGGGGGGGGGCAGGGGGGCACCTCGGGGCCGCCTTTCCGCCACGGGCCTAATGGCCTGTTTTGCGACCAGAAAATGCCGGCGCAGGCAGAACTCGGCGGAGCCGCCCCGCTCCCATCAGCCGGATGATGTATGCGGCAAGTTTACGCAGGATGACCTTGTGCATAATGACTCATCTGACGGTTGTTAGTAAATGACACGGCCGCTCTGACGCGTATTGGAGGGCATTAATGAGCGCTTCCTCCTCCCTCCTCAGCACCAGAGAAAAAAGGTTTTAATTAAGACTTCCGCGATTAGTCATTTAATCAGTCATTAGGCCAATACAGATGGAGTCAATTAATTTTTTTATACTTGAATAGACAGTTGATGCTCCGCAAACCAGCCGCTCTGTTTTTTAACATTGTATCCTGGGTAATTGCCGCCTTATCGTTCGCCGTCATTTGTGTCCCTTCTCCGAGACTGGGTTGTTCATAGCCGGCGGGGAACGACTGAAGCGCGTCCCAGCAGCCACCGCGTCTCTGCCGTTTGGGAAAATCGGAGGGCACCAAGCGGGGGCCTCTGCTTGCCCAAGAAGCCGCCGAGAGGTCCCCGACGGCGGCCTCTCAGCACCGAGCTTCCCCAGCGCGGCCATGGAGCCCGGCCTTCTCTGCCACGTGGGAGGACCTCAGGCTGGGGAGCTGTCAGAAAGCTGGATGGCTCAGGCCGCTGGGGCGCAGGGGCCCGAGCACTGGCTGCCCCGAGTTCGAACGTGAAACATTTACTAGTTGTGTGATCCTGGGCAAGTCACTTAACTGTGAGGAAGGAAGGGAGGGAAGGAAGGAGGGAGGGAGGAAGGGAGGGAGGAGAGAAAAAAGGGAGGGAAGGAAAGGGAAGGAAAGAAGAAAAAAAGGAGAGAGGAAGGGAAGGAAGGAAGAGAAGGAAGGAAGGAGAGAGGGAAGGAAGGAATGAAGGAAGGAAGGAGGGAAGGAAAGAAGGAAGGAAGGAAAGGGAAGGAAGGAAGGAAGGAAAGAGAAGGAAGGAAGGAAGAGAAAGGAAGGAAGGAAAGAAGAAAAAAGGGAGGGAGGAAGGGAAGGAAGGAGAGAGGGAAGGAAAGTGAGAGGGAGGAACAAGAACAGTCAAGTTTTCAGAGGCAAGGTGTTATAGTGAACGGAGTTCTAGACTTGCAATCATGAGACTCCTGCCGTCATATGCTATATCTGATGCTTATCAACTATTATGACTGTGAATTATTTAATTCAATTCCCAAGGGCTAATTTACCCTGTACTGAGAGTCAGAAATACAAAGGCAAAAATGAAATAACACCTGTCCTCAGGAGTTTGTAGTCTATTATAAACTTATATAAAGAAATACAAAATCCATCCAAAGTAATTTCCCATGGGAGGAAGTGCTAGCAACAGGGGAGTTGGTCTTATGGTGGTCCTCAAAATAACCCTTGAAAGAAGCGAGAGATGGGGATCCAGAAGATGGAGGTGAGGAAGAAGTATATTTCTATCATTCTACATAAAAGCCCAGAGACAGGAGGGAATGTTGTAGGTAAGAACCAGCCACAGCTCAGTTTGGCTGAAACTGAGAATGCATAAAGAGTAATATATACAAAAATGCTGGAAAGGCAGGCTGGAACTAGGTTGTGAAGGACTCTTATCTGCCAACCGAAGGAATCTGCATTTCACCCAAGAAGCTACTGGAGTTTCTTAAGCAGGGAAGTAACAGAGTCCACAGACATTTAATAAGTGCCTACTATGTATCAGGTGCTGTGCTAAGTGATGGGTACACAAATAAGAAAAAAAAGACAGTCTCTGGCTTGTAAGAGCTTATAGTCTATCAGGGGAGTGATACACAAAAGGAAGCTGGAAAGAGGGGGGGTAGGCACTGGAGGACAGCTGGCCACGTGCTATGGTGTTCATGGAGTCAAAACCAGGCAGAGCAGCTGGTGAGGAGTGAAGAGTTGGCTGGAAAATTCTAAGCCATCTATGAAAGAAGACTTTGGAGAAGTTCTTGGTGGATCCAAAAATAAACAGAGAAGATGGCGGACAATGAACACGGGTCAGCTCGATGCTTTAGTTTATCGACTCTGCAACTGTGTGACGAATGGACAAGAGGGGAGAGAGAAGTTAGGAGGTTGTTATAGTACTCTGGGTGAGAGACCTGGACTAGGCTGGTAGCCATGGGAGTGGAAAGAAGGGACTGACTGAAAGGGAAGACTCAAGTGTTGCTGCCGATGTGAAGCTGGATGACAGGAAAGAAGGATGGGGACAGCCTCAGCAGAAGTTGGTTAGGGTTTGGGAGGAAAGACAATAAATTCTCTTCTGGATGTGCTGTGTTTAAGATGTCTACGAGCCATCTAGTTTGAAAGACTTGATAGGTCCCAGGTGATTTAGGACAAGGGATCAAGTGAGAGATTAGGCCTTACTTGATCAATTTAGGAGTCATTGGGATATAAAATTCACAGGGGATGATGAAATCACCAAAAGTATAGAGAGAGAAGGGAAGAAGGCCTAGGACAGAGGATGCCCATGGGCAGGAAGCAATAGATGGGCAGATTGAAAGGGAAAGACGAAGATTTCAGGGGTGAACTTCTGGAAGAGATGGTAAGAGATGGGATCAGAGGACTGGCCTTGATGAGAAGGACCAAACTGAAGCAAGAGCGGATAGGAGGGGACAGATTGTAGAGGGCTCATGGATGTAGGGAGGATGGGATAGCAGATGTAGCTCATGGTGAATGGTCTCTTTTCTCTAAGCATGAAGTAAGAGAATGAAAAAAGAATGATGGGAAAGGCTGGAGGAGGGAAAAACAGTCACTTGGACTCCCTGAGCCTCAGTTTCCTCATTTTCAAAATGGCATTAATACTTGTACTATTTAGTTTATAGAGTAATTGTTAGGTTCCCTTGTAATCGTGGATATAAAAAACACTGTAAAATTTAAAATATATATATAAATAGCTTTTTTTTTAAATCCTTTGGCCAAAAGACAGGCCACCAGTCTATCTGAAAGGAGTTCCCTCTTGCCAAGGCAGGAATGTTTGGGTCACTTTTTATAGCCCAGAATAGAAGGGGGAGGGCTGCGGGTGCCCCCGGGGAGAGCCAACTGGCCAACAGGGCAGTGCCCTAGGAAAGACTATGAAAACCCACCCTCCAGCCCACTATGTCAGTGTAAGTCTCTTCAGGGTGACAGGAAACCAAGCCAACAGAATACGATTGTTGCCATCGGTGGATTAAGGTGGTTTCAAAGCAAACATTAAGCATTAAGCAATTCCTTTTTATTCTTGTTCCTTGAGACACAAGCCCCAGCAAGAAAGACCGTCAACCCGACATTTGTTTGGATTAATAAAGTAAACGTGTCACACCCAGCCCTGGGCTGGATTGGGCCACGATCTGGGCCCCGATCACCACACAGAATGGTAATGTGCATTGCAAGGCCTGCCCAAGTCAAGCTTGCTGCGGATTCGCATGCACCCACAGGCCCCTGGTTTGAAAGCAATCCAGGCTCCGAGGGAAGAATGCTGCAAGGGAGCTCAGACTGAGCCACAAACATCTGGGCTGTCCTGAGGCTCCTGCCGCCTCCCCTAGCAGAGCTGGGCTGGCTGGCTCGTCCAGGTCGGGGCTTTGTGGGTGAGCCAGCAAACCCTCTGCAAGCCGGCTCTGGGAGACCAATGGAACTTCCTCAGCACCGAGCCGCTTTGTTTCAGATAGAGTCCGGCTGATTGGAAACTGATTTGCATAAATAGAACTGTTAGGTTATGGGGGAAATATCATTCCCTAAGTCCTGTAGTCAACAATAAGCATCAATCCATTGAAACCGATTGCTCGATCCCACTAGAATATAGATTCCGACAGACGGATAAAGCCCCTGAAGGGCACCCCAAAGAAGGGCAGCACCCAAACAGCTCTGCCAGCTTTATACAATGATATTCTAGTGTGTTCAGAAAAAATACTGATGTATGAGAAATAGAGTGCCAGCATTTTAAAAAACATCATTATCCCTCTTGTCTCGTCCTTCAGACATAATCTTTCTAAACTATATGTTTATTTCATAAGACACCGAGATGTGGCTTCTAAGTAGTCTGTAAGCCTCTGACCTCTTTCTTACTCTCAAACCATATTTTCTTTCTGTCTTTTTTTCTTCCCCTAATGGTAGTTTTCAAAACTTATAATTCCCTAACAGTTAGTTGTAGAAATGGGAATAGCAAGTGAAAATGGAAAACATGATCTAGGAAAGAGATATATTTAGCAATCCTTGTTTGGTTTTGGTGAAGATAAAAAACATAACAAGGAGAGTGGAGAAAATTCCATCGCTCCAGGGATATTGGTTCAGATATGAACCACCCACCACCGAACCACTCATCCAATCTGCAAGCCAACATTGTTTTTTTTGACTCATCCAGGAGGGTCCATGCAATGGATACTAAACTTGGGGGGAGGGAGAGAGATATTCACCAGTAATTCCCTGAAAAAAAAAAAAGAGCTATGGGAACAGTCCAGACAAGGGGGTGCTGAAAAAAGTCTGATTATGTTCCATCTGTCTCCCCCCCACATCACTCCCCTTATCCTGCCTGCCCAATTCCACAGATGTGTACTAGGAATGTCGGTATAAAAGTTTTAATCCTTGTCTGTAGCCTGAATATGATAGAAGGGTTTCACCATTTTTCAGTAAGCTCAAGATACATTTATCTACAATGTAGAATTAAGGCAAAAGTATATCTGAAGTCAGAGGATTAGGTTGGAATCCCAACTCTGCCGATTACTCCCTTTTAATATTGGTCAAGTGATTATAACTCCTCTGGATCTCAGGGCAATGAAAAGGATGATGGCTTCTCAGTCCCTCCCAGCTCTAAAATCTATGGTATGTTTAGAAGCAACTTTTTATTGCTACTAACCCACCTCCCTGTCTTTGATCACATCATTCTCTTCTCCCGTCTGCTTCTCCTTCCCAATCCCACCCATCCTGCACCATTACATTTAAATCTCATCTGATTCCTGAAACCTCTGTAGGCCAACCCCAGTATTCTTTCCCCCTTTTGAGATCAAGCACTCATTTCCAGGGTCTCTCCTTTGGCAATTAATAATACTAATCACTCATATTTACTCAATTCCATTCAAAACTTATTAAGCATCTCAAGTATTGAGAATACAGAGACATAAAAGAAATGTATCTGTCCTCAATTATTACATTCTACTGAACATCTACAATATGGGTACAGATGTGCAATAGATATAATCATATATAAAAATTACATGTAAGATTATATATTATGTTATATTATATATTACAATGTATAATATATAAATAGTATCTGAGAAGAGAGTGTTAACAAACTGTTGGTTGGGCTGGGAAAAAGTTCAGGGAAGGTTTCCCACAGGACGAAGCACCTGAGCTGAGCCTTCAAAAAAAGCAAAAGATGGAGGTGAGGAGGAAATATATTGCAGGCGGAAGGGACAGTCTATGTAGAGTCATTGAGATAAGAGAAGATATGTTGAGTTTTGAGTGACAACTCGAAAGCCACTTTGGCTAGAAGAGTGCATGGAAGGGACTGAGATGGCCCTCATCATCCTGGTCACCTCCAGCTGATCAATGGCCTTCCCAAAATATGCTGACTGCAGAATTCAATGCAGTCCTCCCTGGATCCCAAGCAGGGCAAAGTGCATCTAAACACATGCGGTCCAAAACACTCGTGCAATCTCAGGATACCTTGGCAGAGCCAAAACATCAAAGACAAGGGAGTGAGGAGAGAGGACCGCTGAAATCCACTGGATTCCATCTTGGGGGCCACCTTCAGAAAACACATCGATGATCTGAAGCACTCCCAAAGGCATGTCCAAGGTGGTGTGGGAAGGGAAGCTTTGCCAACTGATGCTCTTGAACCTAGCTCCATCTCCAAGCATTTGGAGAGCTGACACGAGGAAGGGAGAATAGTCATTCTGCTTGACCTCAGAGAGGAGAGCTAGAAACAAGGTGTACAAGTTTCAGATCGCCGGGTTTCTGCTTAAAATAAGGGAAAACTTTCACATAACTAAAAGTTGTCTAAAAACAGAACGCACAACCTCAGGAACCTTGTTTCCACTGCCCTGGAGCTCTTCAGGTGAAAATTGCTGCATCACTTGTCAGGAAGGCTAAGGGTGGGGTAGGAGAGATCCTGCCCATACATTGGTCGATATTTTTGGTTATGATTTTTGTCTTCTTGATTTGATTATAAGGTCTCTGAAGGATGTATGAATTATACTTATATTCCAGATCAATTAACATGCATATATTAAACATTTAACATGTGCCAGACATTAGGACCGTGCCTGGAAAACACAATATACAATAGGGAGACAGAGTCATGTAGTAGAAGGAGAACCAGAACCAAGAACAGAAGACACATATTTGGGTCCTTTCTAGCTGAATTACCTTGAGCAGGTCTCCATACCTGTCATAGCTTTGCAAATGGGAATGGAGATACTTCAATTCCAGAAGCATTTATTAAGCACCTACTATATGCCAGACTCTCAGTACATATTATATATCCTGGAGGATTTTACATTCTGTTATTCCCTAATTGCATTCATACTACTGCTATCAACCAACCTCATAGGGTAGTTTTAAGGAATGCATTGGAAATGCCCAAATAGGAGCTATCAGTGGTACCAGAGTAAGTCGCATAGGTGCTTCATAAATATTTGGTCTCTGTTTAGATAAAAACTGGGGCAAACATAGCATTACAACGTTCTGCTTTAGATATGTGAAGCTAATAAATCAGAAGCATGTGAATTTTCAGGTTGTCCTTTTTTCCCATCATAATGTTGAGTTAGCTTCCAGTCCCATGTCCATACCAATCTTTTGACCAATTACAGATCTTTGAAAGATAGCCAACTGGGGCAGCCTCTGTTTGGTATATAAAGTCCTTCCTACCCGGAGACCAGCATATTTTTCTGACATTTTTACTCCATCATTATTCCTCTCTTGCGCCACTTCATGCACTCTGCAATCTCACTGACCTGTCTTTTCCTCCGAGATGACACTCCATATTGATTTTATGCTGGCTGTTTCTCAGACCTGGAACGCACTCTTTCCTTATCTCCTCATTTTGAAATTCCCAGTTTCCTTCAAAGCTCGGCTGAAGAGTTACCTCTTAAAAGACCTTTCCCAATTTACCTCCTTCTGTGCCCTCCCTTCAGAAATCACCTTATATTGACTGTTAAGACCCCACAGACACAGAGTAGGAGGGATGTGCTTTCTTCTTCCCAAAGGCTTCTTTCTCTGGTTTCCCACAGACAGTTTCATATTCTGGGGGAGCCTGACCCCAAAAAGAGGGAATCAGACTTTTCTTTTAACTCTCTGGCTTATTAATGCCCCAACCTGAGAGACATTTTCTACAACAAAGTTTAGAAATGGCTCATGTCAGGGACTCCCCAAAGGGATTAACAAGTTTAGAAATGGCTCATATCGGGGACTCCCCAAAAGGGAGTAACAATCCTTTTTAATATATTTTGCATGATTTCTCATATATAATTGATATCTATTGTTTGTCTTCTCAATGAGTGGAAGAGGGGAGGGAGGGAGAGAATTTGGAACTCAAATTTTTTATATGTTAAAGATAAGTAATGAAATTTTTTTTGAAAAGTCCTTTTCCAGAAAGGCATTCAATGAACAAAGTTGATCAGGTAGAAGATAACTATTCCCTATACCCAAAAGAAATGGTTAAAATATAATCACACACTGGCAGACTTTAAAAAAAAAAAAGAGTACCCACATTACTCAATTTATTAAGGTCTCCCAACAAGTTAATATTTAAAATATGAAAGATAGGAAGCACTTTGTGGGGTTGTCTAACAGAAATTCAATGCCCCCCTCAGATCTGAGTTGTCTGGGTAACTCACTCAAAGTCTCTATCTTCTGGCAAGCCAGAACCTAACTCGAACTCATCCTCCTGGCAGTGGTCATTTCCTCCAAGAAGATGCTTTGGAAACTATTCCCTCTTGTGCAATCAGCATCCCGACTCCCAACTCCTGAATTCATAATGGTTACCAAGGCCAGGAGCATCCATCTCACAGTTGCAGTCCAGTCACCTGTGTTAAGGGAAAGAATCTAAAAGAATAAAAAAGCTGCCAGGGAGCCTGTCTAGACAGTCACACCTACTTGTTGCCATGTGTGGACTGCTGCCATCCCCACTCAGAGATGGGAAGTGAAGGTGAGAGTTTATTGGACATCTGAGGAAGAACTAGAATCCTGACCTACCTTACAGAGGAGAAAGGAGAGGAAATTTGTGACAGTGGAGAGTCATTCCCGTTTGATGGGATCAGGATCAGTTCTCCTGGGCACAGGTGCCTTTTCTCCCCACCACGGAGCCATGGATCGCCAGGAGCCTCTGATCCTATATTTCTGTCAGCAGGAGGCTGGGGCACATGAATCGTTAGAAGGGGACAATTATGGGGTCACCAGAAGCAGCCAGGACACACGGACAAGTCGAGGACACAGCTGGGCGAGGGAAAGAGTGAGCTTCTGACTGACCTTATCCCACTGTACGTGGTTTACAACATGTGCATGTTGTTTCTCCAGATAGAATGGAAGACGCCTGAGGCCAGGGGTTCCCTCACTTTTGTCTTCCTGTTCCCATCACCTAGCAGAGCTCTGGGGATGAGGCAGACGCTTGAATAAATAAGTGTTATTTGGATGATTGGGCTGAAAGATGAAACTAATCGGGTCATGGAGAGATTGCCATGGATCTATTTACCTCATTAGCACCAGCTGGGCTTGTAGAACACTAGCCCAGCCCCATGGGCAGAGAAAAGGAGCCGTGGGTGGTTGTGCATGTGGGCAGAGCCCCAGGAGCACTGTTATGTGAATCATTTCTGCTGTCTTCCTTGGATCCTCTCCTAGTGGCTATCTTAAACTCAAGCAATTGAGGAATTTATTTATCACTCCTTAAGCTATCTTAGAATTGTTGATCACTCTGTTTAATCTAAAAGCCTCTAGAACAATGATAAATCAAGTTCAAATAAGAAAAAAATTAATTTCTTCATAGTAAAAAAGGAAAAGCTGGAATTCCTAGAGCTGAATGAACAGCCCAGGAGGGTCACTCTTGTTTAGGCTCATAGCTGTGACCTTGGGATCTTAGATTCAGAGCCAGAAGGGACCTTGGGGATTATCATCTTGTGCATCCTCCTTATTTAACACAGGGAGAGTTTCTCAAGTCCCAAGAAGTGAGGGACTTAGCTAAAGTTCTACAGCTCTTCTCAGGTCACTTCTGATTTGTATTACTAGAGGCAAGTCAGTGCTATGGCCTTCAAATGGTGAAATGGAAATTATATGACTTAATCTTAAAAGAAAATTTCGAGGTTTAATGTAGTAATGGCTCCGAACTTCTTGGAGTTAGATACTTAGTTGGAAGAGATCGTTAGATACCTGTAGTAATAATAACCTTTCCTCAAACCACCTCTGGCTTCCATCCTTTAAGAAGCAAGATATAAAAATGTTTAAAAAATTTTTTTTAATTATATAAAACTCTTTTTTTCATCTCTTAATAGCTAACATAGAGATCTACCTTCTATTCTCCCAAGAGCCTGTCCTCAGGCCCCAGCATGCTCCCGGGAGCTGCCTGTCCAAGTTTCCCTGTTTGCGTGATTTCCCCTTAGATAAGACCTATCTCATGTCAGTCCTTGAGTTTATTCTTTTCTTGGTGGGCTTTCATAGAAAAATAGCAAGAAGAAGAAATTGATTGATTTTTTTTTAACTCTTAAGAAAAGTTTTAAAGATTGAAAAATGAGTCCTGTCTTGTCTAAGCAAGGAATAATAAATAAAGGCAGGTGTGAAGGGCTGGAATTGAAAACAGCTGGATATGACGGATGGGCTCCGACTTCTCTGGAGCGTCAGTCTTTAATCCCTGTGGCTCAGCGTGAATATTTCCCTCCTGACGCGGTGCAGAAATAATAAATGGAGCACAGCATCTGGAGGGGTTCTGAATGTAGAAGAAAGAAGAAGAGAGAAAGAGAGGGAGGGAGGAAAAGAGAGAGGGGGAAGAGAGAGAAAGGGAAGGAGGAAGAGACAAAGGGAGGGAGGAAGAGAGGAAAAGAGAGGGGGAAAGAGAGAGAAAGGGAGGGAGGAGGGGAGAGAGAGAGAGGGAAGGAGGAAAAGAGAGGGGGGAAGAGAGAAAAAAGGAGAGAGGGAGAGGGAGAGGGAAGAGAGGGGAGGAAGAGAGAAGGGGAAGGGAAGGAGAGAGACACAGAGACAGACAGAGACAGAGAAACAGAGACACAGACAGACACAAATATACCACACTTAACCCTTCATGAGCCAACTTCAACCTTCCCCTGTATAAAGTTGGGAAGGGCACACCGCTTTGTCATTTCAAAACATGTCCCACTACCTCCATTCCCTTGCAGACCCCCTAGGAAGGTAGCCTCACCAGGCTTGGACTTGTAGCTTAGTGGAATGCCCAGGAAGAAACCTGGCGTTCTGGAGCCCACCTTCTGAGTACCACTAAAAGATGTCTGAGAACAAAGCAAAACACTCATTTTTCAAGCTTACAAAGTGGGTTCCCTCCTCTCCCCCCCAAACGGCGCCATGATTTTTCACGCCAAAGGGCGTTTCAAAGCTGAGAGGCTGCAGTCTGCCCAGGAGGCCAACAGTGGACCCTGGTGCCCAGGAAATCTCCACCCTGAGCCCTCCGGATCCTTTGCTTGCTGGCTCTGGAGGTGGCTTTTATAACCAGAGCCAGTAGCAAGAGCTCATTAGGCATTCCATTCATTGCATGGTTGCCCCAGGCAGTTAAGGACTACCTGGTCCCCAATATCTGTGACCTGGTTAATTTTAGCAAAGTTATCATCAACACTTGTGCTCCCCTCTGGAATATGCTGACGCCATCAATTATTCTGGTTTCTCTAAATCCTTAGGAGACTCGCCTTGGATCCTAAGAGGCGAGATTTCATTCCGTTCATTTGTATAAAATGTGTCAAGGTGCCTGGGCCAGTCTCCTTGGAGGTTCTAGGGGCTACAACCAGTTGCCCTTCTGTCTCCCATGTCAGGACCCCTGAAGTCAGGCCCAAGAGCTTCTGGGGCTCAGAAATAAAAGAGAGGAGAAGAATCAGCTTACCCAGGTGGGATGCATCCCTTCTGTTCGTTTGTGACTTTTCTACTGGGGCACCAATTAGCCCAAGAGAAGCATTTTGGAGGAAGGCAAACGAGCAGTTTTGAATGGAATGTCTCTTTCCATTTTGTTTATGACATTTGAGTTGTCAATCACTCTGAGAGAGAAATCAAAAACTTTACAGCTCATATTTCTCAGGGTCTTAAGGAGGTGATAATGGTTTCCAACATGGTCAGAAATCTGGGCCAATCAGGCGTTAGCAATTAGCTGGAAATTTTTATTTCGGAATCTTTCTCACATGCACTCATTCAGTGGGGGCTTCCGAACCCCTCTTGGTTAACTCTTAATGCTAACACAATTCTGAAATCCTGGCTAGATTTCCTTCTCAACCACACATAAAAAGTTCTTTTTCAATTTGTTATTTAGATTGGCTTTTTATTTGGTGCCATTTCTCTAACCTCCTCCTCTACTCACTCTGCTTTTAAATCTTAGAACACTACTTTATCCTTCAGATTTGTTCTTGACCTTTAAATTGCTTATGGCATATGCCTGGGGGTCATATATCCTCATGAGAGAGCTGCTGCCTGAGATTTTCAGAGAAGGAGTTCTTGAGAGGGATCATGGATTCTGGCATAGGAATTGCTGAGATTGGCCCTGGAGAAAGGAGATCAGCAAAAATTGACTAGAGGTAGAGGAAACCCTCTACTTTCTGTAAAACCCCAATGTCTTGCCAGTCCCTCAATGATCTCCCAATAAACCATCCTCATGAGCGGATGTCCCAGTTGTGTAGAGCCACCAGGTATGGATGGTCAGACTTCTCAGAAATCAGTTTTTCTCTTACTCCTGTTCTCATACATTAAAGATCCTGAAAGGGCATGTGGCTTGACATTCGTAAATGTGAATTGATTTACATTTAATTAATGTAATTAGTTGCCCCAGATCCCAATCACAAAATGAATTATCAGTACTTATTGTTGTCTCAAACCAGAGTGTCTTGTCCCCTGGTAGCCTCTTACTCCTCCCCCACCTTCGTTCCCAATCAAACTCTTGAATGACACAGGATCAAAATCCATTATTTTCATGGCCCTGTTTATTTAACTCAGCTACTTTCAAAGGAAAGTCAATATTAAGTAGTATTACTTAACTGTGAGTGGAGGGAGAAAGGAAGGAGGGCCAACCTTTAGTCTACATGGTATGGCCAGAAACCCTTTTATGCTAAGAGGTTAACTCTGTGACTGTTCTCATGTGACTCCCCATTGAGGTGTATATCATCATGACTAATAATGTACTTGGGTGAAAAGTATGATTCAGGTAGAACATTTCCCCATTAAGTTTTTTCTGAAACATGAAGAGACAACCCCCTCCCTTCCCCCTCACTCCCCAAGGTCAAATACAGATTGTACTCTTGGGAGCTCAACGTGGTTTAATGGATAACCCAAAGCCTTTGAGAGGTGCTGACAGGTCTTCTACCCTCCAGGATTAGGGGCCTTCCGAGAGCTACAAGTTAGAAGGGACCTTAACAGCCATCTAGTTCAAACTCTGCACTCCCTCTTAATGTGCCAGATAGGTGGTTGTCTAGCCTCTGGGGACCTCCAAGGAGGAGAAACCCACTGCCTGTCAAGGTAGCTCATTCCACAGCTCTAATTACTGTTCCTGATGTGGAGCCCAAATCAGCCTCTTTGGGATTCCCATTCTTTGTTCACTCTTCCTCTGCAGTCAAACACAGCAAGTTCAATATCTCCTCCCTATGGCAGTCCCTCGCATATTAGGATGTTTGGCTACCATGTTCCCTCAAGGCTTCTCCCTTAGTCAAACAGGCCCAGCTCCTCCAAATGAGAACACTGCAAATGGCCTGAAAGTATCTGAGGCCTCTGATTCTAGACCTTCCCCATTCCGCCGTGATTGCAATTGTTTCCAAAGGATGTGCTTGGAAAAACAACCCTTGGTCTCCCTGTCTCCCTGAAATGATGCTCTACTTCCTAAATCTCCCTATTGATTTGGGGATGTTCTCTGCTTACTGACTGCACCTGCCCTCCCTGACCTTTACCCACAAGGAGGCTGTAAGGTCCTGGAGAGCCCATACTGTTTGAGGCGGGGCTCAGATTCTAGGCCTTCTCATTCCCCAGGACTGTTGACCCAAGGAAAACAACTGAGTTTTGTTTTTCGTTTTTGTATCTTGAGCTGTCTGGCCTAGTGCCTTGCACAAAAAAATTCACTTCATAAACATTTGTCCAATTGAATGAAATAAAAGAATTTTGACACCTACATTTGATAGCTGTATGATTAGATTGACAAGTTGCAGGATGACAAAGAGCCCCAGTGGTTTCAGTCCTGCTTTAAAATGAATTTAAATGCACCCATAGATACAAATGAAAAATAGTCTTAAGTACATGTGAAGATTGTGATTTATTCCACCAGCAGAAGTCTGTTGGTTCTTTACCATATGAGGCCACACTCAAAATTTTGTTGGAGTTAAACAAAGAACAAAATAGCAATGCTCGGTGCCATTCTAGAGCTTGGTGATAGCCTTGTGATCCATAGTATTTCAGAGAAGAAAGGTTGGAAATCACTACTCTAGAGGGAGAAACGGAGTAATGGGAAGAATGCCCAAGTTCAAATATAGCCTCTGACATGACCTAACCCTGTGAGAATGGGAGAGAAATTCCATGTCCCCAAGCCAAGGTTTTTTCAAAATAAGAATAGTACCCAGAAAGACCTCACATATGGAGAAATGATATGTAAAGTGCTTTGTAAACTTGGGATACTGCGGAATATTATGAAGTACCACAATAAACTTGATGTCCTCTCCATCTAGTTGATCCTTCCAGGATCAGAAAGCAGAGAGTAACTGGCCACCCCTTGTCTTCCAGCACATCCTAACCTCTATCTTCTGATCATTTCCCAGTCAGGGAATTCCACCCAATGTGTCGGAGTCCTTCCTCAAGTTCTCTTGCTCTTGCAAGGATACCGTTGTGGTGTGAAGGCTGCACATTAGTTACTGGTTCCTCCATCTTAATTCCAGGCCAGGCAGTGTGCTTTTTCTCCCTTAGATTTTTTTGGTTGACAGACAAACTTTATTCCTCTTCTCTTTTTCTCTGTAATGTGCGGCCTGCCCCTGCACACCCACCCCACGCCTTTCCATTGTCCTGCAGTTATTTGGAGGCCTCTATGACTCACAGCCAAACTGCATTACTGGAATCTTCCCGGTATGAAGACAAGACAAGTCTTTTCCTTAAGGAGAAGTCATTAGGAGATTATGGCAATTTCCCTGAGGCAATCCAGCCCTAATTCCTACTCCTGTTAAATGTTTAAGCTAAACATGTTGTCTGTTTGTAGTGTTTGTCCAGGATAATATGCCGAGAGATAGCGGGGCCTAGTGGGGAAAGAATTGGCCTTGGGGTGGGGTCAGAAAGACCTGCATTCAATTTCTTTTTCTGACATGCACATGGGCAACTCTCTCAGTGACAGAGAAAGTAACAGCCTTCTCTATAGCAATGAAATCACCAGTCTAATTCTCTTTCCTGTAAATCTAAAGTGCCGGGGAAGAAGGCTTTTTGATGAGCTTGAAATCCGGCTTAAACTGCGGAGAATATCTTGCTCAGTAGAACTGTCTTTTATTTATTCGTTGTGCAGCAACCCTGGGAAGAAGCATGAGTGAGCATCTACTTTCCCAAAGATCAGACAAGTTCTGGCCTCTACCTAATCACTCAGGAGAACAAAACGGAGTGAGCACTCAATCTATATTTAAACAAGATCTGAACAGGCTGGAATCTCAGCTTTCCCAAAGCGCTCTGGGTGATTCCCTGCACAGCAGGCTGGGAATGGACCCTCAGCATTTCGGTAGCTGGTCTGTGACAAGACAGAGTGCTGGGAGGAAAGGTCATGACAAAATCAAATAAAAATATGCCCTGGGATGATTTAATTTGAACCCTTGGGAAAGCTCAAGGGTTTTTTTTTTTAACATGTATGTTTTAATAGAATGCAGATTTGGGGGAGGGAAGGGGGGCTCAGTGTCATAAGGGAACTGATAGATTAGTGAGATGAGTTAAGGCAATATTATTCAAAGCATTATAGGGACGTACTATACAAACATTGTGAAAGTAATTGAGTGTCTAATAGCAGCTCAATTAAGTGCTTTTATTGCTGGATGATGAAATATTGGTCAGGTTCACTTGCAGCCATAAGTTTAAATCTATGCTTCCACTTATATACCGCTATCGCTTAACTGTTCCAGAAACCAATAGGCAAGAGACTGTCATTTTTAACCCTGATTTTTTTTAAAAAAGAAACTTCATGTTGCAAACCTTTCTTTGGTTAATTTGAGGAAGGTTAACATCATTAGCCAAAAGTGGAGCACTGGGAAGAGAAATGAATTATTCCTTGAGTAGTGGGGCTCCCACTGAAGTCTTTGCAAATTCCAGATCCTCGGAGTTGGAAGATGGCTCCAAAGCCTGACAGTCCAACTCAAACCTGCATAAGAACTTTCCCCCTCCCTAAACATCTGGGGAAGTGGCCATCCAGCTGTAGTGATATCACCAAATGAGGAACGGGACCGTTACCACCCATTGCACCGGTGGAGGGTTCCAATCAGTGGGAAATTTTTCTTGACCATTTCCACCCATTTACTCCAGAAGGTTTGACCTTCCAGCACCAAATGACAAACACTTTCACTCAAGGGAGTCTTATCTTCTCTGGGCGAGTTCCTTTAACCAATCCATCGAGGAACATCCTTCCCCATCCTCTCTTAGCTCAGCAAGGTCCCAAACTTGGTCTGACCAGAGCAGAGAGCAGCAGGATTCCAACTTCCTCATTCTTTCTCGATTCAGCCCAAGATTGTAGCGACCATCTCTACGCTACCTCATATCCTTGACTCACATGGAATTTACAGACTTCCATGCCCTCGGATCTTTTTCAGATGAATTGCTGTCTAACCATCTTCCCCCATTGCCTCATTCTGGCGAGGAGAGGATTCTGAGTTCTTGAAGGACGGGCCCTCTGCGCCAAAGCTTGGAAAGACTTCAAACGCGCACCTGGTGAGATAAGATATGATCTGCCTTCCAAGCATCAGCCAGGCTAAATGGAGAGAAAATCACCCATAGGAAGTTGGCCACTAGGGTGGTGAATTTACTTTGGCTCTTGCAGTCTACCAAAGTGTATCCCCCCCCCCCAAATTACGGAATTTCTGTGTGGGAAGCGAACTCAGCCAGCCCAAACCCAAGAAGCCCCTCTACCGGCCCAACGGCAAGGGCTCATTGGTCTTTGAAGACCTCCAACGAGAGGGAACCTACTATCTCCCAAAGCAGCCCACCCCATTTGTGGATAACATCATTAGGAGGTTTTTCCTGACATCGAGTTTCTGCAACTTCCCTTGCCACTCCTTGGGCCAAGCAAAATAAGACTAATCTCCTTTTCCATGGCAGCTCTTCAGAAACTTGATGACAGTTATGTGCCCTGCTTCCTCTCCCCCCACCCCCACATACCCCAATTCTTCTCTGGGCTAAATAGCCCAAATTCCTTCAGCCAATCCTCATGTGGCATGAATTTGGGGCCTTCCCTGTTGCCTTTCCCTGGATGCTTTCCATCTTCTCGATATCCTTCCTCCATCGTGGGGCCCAGAACAGAACACCATCCTGCAGATGTGGTATAATGAGGTGGAGGGTTGGGACGTGCCGTCAGTGGGGAAAGCACCCACAGCCATGAAATTCTAGACCTTTTTAAAGAGCTGGAGCAGGAAATAAGAACGGTCCCTTCTGCAGAGCCAACTTCCACCTACCCTAATGAACTCCCCCTCCACACCAAGCTCTTTTTTTAAGGAGCAGGTCATAAAGTGTCTGATTGTCTTATGGTTAATATGGGGCTAAGACAAGTGCTAGCTTTCAGCTGGTAGCATTGTCAAAGTGCTTTTCAAATGGGCTAAATTCTAGCATTTGCTATGTAAGCTCTCAGCACTTGCAAACACTCAAAGAGAAGTTTTTATCTATGGAATCCTCAAAGGGAAAGGCAAGCAAAAAGAAGCTTTAAATAATGGGTTGGCTTGGAGAGGAAAATGATTCTAATCCATCGCATGGTTCCGGCAGTGGGCTTGTCACTCTCAATAAACAGGGAGGCCTGGAAACGAGCGGTTTGAAGTCATTTCCCTTGAAAAAGTTGGGATGTGTGAGATGCTTGCTGTTTATAGAGTCCCATCCAATCCCAGACCATTGGAACAACATTCATTCCGGGAATGTTCGTCACGTCTCCGTTTACTGATTCTCCGTGGAGAACTCTGTTACATAAATTAAGAGCAGCTGAAAAAAAGGCATGAGCTGCCCAAAACCCTTAGGAGGGACCAGCATTTTGGAAACCGAGGAATCTTGACAAGCAGCCAGTATTCCAATGATTCATCGTCATTCCTTTTGACCTACTGCAGAGGCAAAGCACCTTCCTTAGCCGCTCCAGGAGAGAGCTGGAAGGGTAGTGTCATTAAATTCAGGCTTTCCAAGCTGACCTAATGGGAAGTGTATTGGATCAGAGTCTGAATCCTAGATCATGGATTCAAATCCTGACCCTGACATGTATTCACTTTGTGATTACAACTAATCACAACCTCTTTGAGTCCATTAACAAAAGCATAATGTATCCTATGGCCAAAAACACCGAAAGCTCTGGGTTCACATAAATCTGTTTGAAAAGGATCACATTCTCCTTGTCTCGTTATCACCCCCACTCAGAGTTTACTCTGGGAGATCTTCAAGAATAATTTATGAAGGTTTCACAAATATTGGTGAAAGGGGTACCCAACTGCTCTGCAAGCACTCAAGGTAACCAAGGTATATTGGAACTAGGGCAGCCTTTATTTTACTCCACAGAAAATATAGACAATGTAAAGGGACTCACAGGGATTTGTAAACAAATAACAAGAAACACTTAAAGGACTCATAATAGCGAATAAGCAATCAACCCCATTCACCATCTCAGAACAGTCCCAAGTTTCCTTCAGAATTTTAGAATCCTTTCTTCTCAGAATCACCCTGTATTCTGTACTCCCCTTGAAAAGGAGATAAATGGTGCTCTCAAGTGAACAATATCCTGCCATGCCGGGGAATCTCTACCTTGCCTTAGTTTATCTTATGTGTAAGGTCCTACACAGTTACATCCATAACTGTAGGAGCACACTGTGATTTGGCTCCCTCTCCCCGCCCCCGCCGAAGGCAAACATACTTTGGGATTGCTGGACTGGCAACACCCTTCCTATCAGACCCACATAGTCCAGATAGCTTATAATGACCGTAGGGAGCAAAGTACAGATTTTCTGATGTTAAGCTCTTTATCACAAGCGTCACATAAGCGATCTTTCTCCTGATCAGGAATTCCCCTCCTTTTTCCAAAAGTCCAGATCACAAACTCTTAAACTTAGGGCCATTTTTTAGGCAGCCTTCGAGTCTGACACTGACCAAGAAATCTCCCTTTTCTACTTGAAGGTGAAATTCTAGGATCACACAAGGAAATCAAAATTCCCTGCTCTTCTACAGAACCACTAGAACTTGGGAACATGGTTCATGAAGACATAAGGAAGTCAGGAGCCTTACTTTCTGGGGCCTCCCATATGCTTCTGCCTCAAGCCTAGGAACTCCTGAGTAGAGATGGGACCAGAGGAGGCAAGGCAAAAGCTCCTTCCCCTCGCCAAACACCCACTGCACGCCCAAGGAAATGAGGGGGAAAAAAGTAAAAAAAGAAGGCCCCAAAATTGATTGGACAAGTCTGTCAGTTTTCCAAATCAGTTCCCAACAGACTCTTGAGTTCCGAGTTACTCAACTTTAACCATGGAAATCCATCTTTTAGGAGCACTTGGCTCCAAACCAACCAGTGTATCCTGGGGCAACCTTAGTCACCAACTTAATTAATCAAGAGTTGTCCTTTGCCCTTAATGAGATGCCAATGGACATGTCCATACACTGCAGAGGGAAAAAAAAAGATGTGATCAAAGATTCCAAACAAAGCTTCTCTTCCTGGAAAGTTCATTAGATCAGGCAAAAAATCCGCCTGTTAGATGGGCCCTTAGGGATCAAATCCAACCTCTCGGCTTATTTTATGTTTTAATACTGAACCTCAGAACCAGGAGATCATTATATACTTCAACAACGATACTGTATGAAGATGTATTCTGATGGAAGTGGATTTCTTTGACAAAGAGAAGATCTAATTCAATTCCAGTTGATCAATGATGGACAGAAGCAGCTACACCCAGAGAAGGAACACTGAGAAATGAATATAAACTGTTTGCAGTTTTGTTTTTCTTCCCAAGTTATTTTTACCTTCTGAATCCAACTCTTCCTGTGCAACAAGAGAACTGTTCGGTTCTGCACACAGATATTTTATCTAGGATATACTGTGACATATTTAACATGTATAGGACTGCTTGCCATCTCGGGGAGGGAGGGAGGGGAAAAGTCAGAACAGAAGTGAGTGCAAGGGATAATGTTGTAAAAAATGACCCAGGCATGGGCTCTGTCAATAAAAAGTTATAATTATGAAAAAAATACTGAACCTCTCTGATTTGGATTTCCAGCCCAACCTGGACGTGCACTGGCTACTCACAGACTTGGTCCCACTACTGGTGGGAAGAGGGCTTTAGCTGGCTCTGTTTCTGACCCTCCTTAAGTGTCCTAGCACCTGATCAACTTAGCTCACCTGTATCTCAGAATTCCCAAGATCGAGGGATCAGCCAGGAGCTGGGAAATCTAGAAAGACCAAAAGATCACAAGAGTTCAAATCCAACCTCAAATACTTACTGGGCAAGTTACGTAACTTATATTTATATCAGTTTCCTCATCAGAAAAAAATGAGAAAAATAACATTTGTCTTCAGATTTATTGTGAGGATCAAATGGGATAATAATTATAAAGTGCTTATTTAGTACAGTGCCGAGCACAGAGTAACCACTATATAAATGTTAGTTATTAGCTATTAACTATTAGTTTCCTCGGCAGCTGGGATTACAGACACCTACCACCATGGCAAATGAATCCTTCATCTTACAGAATGGGAAACTGAGGCCAAAAAGAGAAAGCCATCTGTCCTAGATCGCTTAGTCCTTGGATTTCAAATCAGTGTTAGAAATAATCAGATTGATTCTTTTTAACTGAAGTTAACTGAAATCAAGAGAGAGAAGGGTTAGGGACTCTTACAAGAGCTGAGTATTTGGGAGAAATCATCCCCAACCCTATTTACAGTTAATTGATTTTGTCCTATAATTGTTTTAAGTTATGGTTCTTTGTCTCTGAACTTAATGCAGAAATTCAGCTGGTCTAAAGTAAGTTAAGTTTAGAAATCCAGTTCTTGGGCTAATCATGGTTCTATTCTTGTGTCAAGGAAATCTGTTACCCTTGAAGGAGGCAGGTGCACACCGGGGAGTCTAGTCTGCTATCCTTACACCACCAAGCTATCCTTGGAGGATGTCTGGTTTGTTATCCAAAGAAGTCTCAACTCCATTCTGTACCTTGCTGGTAGATTCAAATAAGAAATTTGTTTTTTCAGTCATGGGTTGTTGCTAGGAGGAGGTTGTTGCTAGCCTCTTGTTGCCAATTTCCAACCAATCCTATTGTCCTCCATGCCCCAAGTATAAAATCAATAATATTGATTTTTGCCACTTGTGATGTTGAGCTCTTTTAATTGACTTGTTCCCTGCCTACAAAGTCCTGTTCTATCTTCTGCACGTCCCTCAAAACTAGAAAAGGGGCAGTTACCTTGGGGTCTTAGCTCTATTGAAGAAACTAAGGTTTTATTTATTGAAAAATTCACTCTTTACTAATAAATTATTCATGCTCAGAACAGTGCGCCTTATTTTCCCTTATTTTGATCCAATCAAGTCTTTTGCGCTGTGCTACAAGATCTGGTGAATGGCACATAACTGTTGTCTGATCAAATTGAACTCCATCGGACTGACTTGAAATATGTAAGAATAGTTTTTTCTTTGGGATCTTCCCATCTCTGCCAGGCACAATAGCACAGAATGGGGTCCACAGCATATAGTCAGTGGAAAGAATGCTAGATTTGGAGTCACAGGACCCTCTTCAGAACACTTTCTAGCTAGGATATCTTAATTGTCCCTTAACTTCTCATCTGGAAATGAGAGACATGAGGGGAGATTTAGACTGGTGGATCTCTGAAGTCCTTTCTAGGACTAAAGCCCATAAATTAAATGGGAGGCCTTGTGAGTTGGAGATGAAGCTTTAAAAAAAAGTTAATCTCTTGCCATTTCTCTCCTTCCCATGATACATATTTAATTTTCTCAATGGGGAACCTGTTCAATTCAACAAAATGTTTATTAAGAGCATTCTACGTACCTAGCTTGTGCGTTTTATTTATTATTACGTGTTGGGTGCTTTGGACACAATGCTGGGATCTGCGGCATTCAGTCATTTTTATATGAGAGTAATAGAAGTGACGGACTAACTAGCATTCTGGTTCTCGTAGTTCGGTTGTGATTATTCATTCTCGTCTGACTCTTTGCACTCCATGGACCAGCACAATAGGCCCTTCTATCGACCACAGCCACCCAAAGTCTGTCCAAGCTCATTTTCACTGCTTCCGTTATACCATGTGTCCATCTCATCCTCAGCCATTTCCTTTCCCTTTTGCCTTCAATCTTTCCCAGCCTCGGGATCTTTTCCGATCAGTTCAGAGGTCAGGTATTTCTTCTTGGTCTTTAAGGGAATTTGGAGCTACTCAGGGAGACGAGTCACATCCCTGAGTTCTTAAAGAATACACATCGTTGGGGAGGAGCAGTCTCGGTAAAAGGAGCTGGACCCTTACAAGAGCTGAGTATTTGGGAGAAACCATCCCCAACTCCATCCAGGACTTTAGCAAAGAATAAGCAACATGGGGGCCACAACTAGAAGAAAGAATAAGTTACATCATCAAGGAAGAAATCAGGGTGGGCCCTGGGCCTTGTGAGCATCCTATAACAGGAATTCAGACTGAACTCATGGACGTTTCCTCAGAAACATAGTCTCTTTTCCCAACTTCCCCTCCTCGTGCATGTCCAATAACAGATGTTGTAATATAATCTGCTGGTTTATTTTTTTTATACGCTTCCTATTTTCTTTCTTTTTTCCCCCTCAAACATAAAGAGTCCAGGGGTGAGCCACAGATAGACAAAACTGTAAAATAGAGTCACGCCTCTGCCTGATCATTAGGAAGTTTCTTAACTGGGGGCTCTGAGCTGTTGTGACTACACTAATAACTTTGGTCTGATGTAACTTTCCAAAATGACTGAGAAAGGGAAATCGAGGGCCACTCATTGCCCTTGGGCGCAAATAAACTGGCTAGCTGTTGTAACAGGTGTGGCCAATTAAATTCCCAGCCTCTGGTGTTGGACAGAAAGAGGGCAGGGGAGAGAGACAGGTGAGGACTAGGGTAAGATTCAGCCCAGCCCTTTCAGAAAGCAACCAACCTTCCACAGAATCAACCTACCAGGGTTACCTTAGGCAAGATAAAAACCCCAATGGCAGCCTAAAAAGGGTCCAAGCAGCATCGGTACCATTAAAAAAATCAGAGAACTGCCTTCGGAATTAGACTTTTTCAGTATTAAGCACAGCAGACTGCAGTCATTGTCCCATTTTGAAGGTGTTCATAAAAGAAAGGCCTGAAGAACCACAAATGAGATACTTCTCTCCTTTCAGCAGAGAACAAGCTGTGCAAAGTGTGGAATTTACCATCAGACAAGGTGGCTCGGACAGTTTAGTTTTAAGCGTTTATAAAGGGAGGAATCAAAAGAGAGTTGGGTTAGGGAATTAACCCAAAGCTAAAAGACATACCAAAAAAATTTAAATAGAAGACAGATTGAAGAAAAACGGGGGGTGGGGTAGAGAATTAGAAGGTTTAGTCTGAAAGAAATTTCATTGAATTCAGTACTGGGGTTACAAAGACAAACATAAAATCATCCTTGCCCTCAAGGAACTTATTCATTTGGCTACAAAAATGAAAAAGACACCATCATCATTAATGTGGTTCCTCACTTTCCGTATTCCTAAAACGTTGCTTGGGAAGATGTGTCTGACATGGAAGTGACATCAGTCACTCTGTCCCTCTAAGGCTAAGTTTCCTCACATATAAAGTAAAGGATTTGGACTTGATGATCTCTAATCTTCTTCAAACCCTCCTGCTACAGTGCTACATGTACTAATTGACACTAAACATAGATAGAAATGACACAGAAGTGACATCAGTCACTCTGTCCCTCTAAGGCTAAGTTTCCTCACATATAAAGTAAAGGATTTGGACTTGATGATCTCTAATCTTCTTCAAACCCTCCTGCTACAGTGCTACATGTACTAATTGACACTAAACATAGATAGAAATCCTATCTATGTGACCCTGGGCAAGTCACTTAACCCTGCTTGCCTCAGTTTCCTCACCTATAAAAGGAGCTGGAGAAGGAAATGGCAAACCAGTCCAGTATATTTTTTTTAAAGGGAAAAGAAAGACAGCTGAGACATTTCTAGAGAAAGAACTCCCACTCTGCACAGCCAAAAGAAAGAAGTAGAGAAATCTATTTCACTTGCAAAAGAGATGCTCAAAGGTCATTCTCAGACATGGATATGTTTATAGTTGCTCAAGAGCGAGGATGAGAAACTATAAATGGTAGCCACTCACCAGAGAACCGGTATACATGGACTTGAGAAGAAGCAAGGAGAATTAAATCAGACCCAAGAAAGAACTTCCTGATTCTTAAACCCAGAAAAACTGGCATCACATAAGTTCCTCAGCAAATACTTGGATTAGATTTGAGTGGTTCATTTTCCTGGAAGTTTTTAAAGAAAAAATGGATAATTATATTTTTCTGAGATGTTATAGGTCAGGAGATGGTCCAGATGAGGTTTTTTAAAAAGCCCCTATCCATGGCTTGAGCAATTAAAAGTTATTTTCCCCCACAAATCAGAACGCAATCCATTCCATGAACCCAGATTTTCCAGGGGGAAAATGGAAATTGGTCATTTATTCTAAGAATTTAGTTGGGGAAAAAAATTCTATTTGAATAATTATGGAAGATAAAAACATGCCAGTGTTCTGCCTTCCTTTTTCCCAATTAATTGGGGCACATATAAATTCAATTTAAAATTACATAAATTTACATAAAATTACTCATAAGCATCATTCAAATCATCTTAACCAGGCAAGTTATTTTTGTGCTATAAAGCTGGCATTCTCTTTAGAACAGTACTATAGAAAAGCATTTGGCCAGAATGTATTTTCCTTGGCAGGTAATTTCTATCTAAAACGGCCTTACCTCCAAATTCTAGAAAGCGCTAATTCTAGTTTTCAGCGGGAGGGTTCGATTTCATGTGCCTTCGATAAGAAGGATGTTACAAAGGTTATTCCTTCCTGTAACACATCTGTCCACTCAAATCTGAACAGGCTCCATTGATATCTTCCATAGGTTTTCGTAATAGGTAAGAATGGGTATAAGATAAAGACTTTTTTGTGATCGTGTGTGCAGGGGGGAAGCTCCATTACCGACTGGTGGCTTGCTTTGTGCAGGAGATAAAAGGAAGACTTATGGTCTACCCCATTTCCCAGTTTCCAGGGATTCTGCCTCTTTCTGTGGCGCTTCAGTAACAGGCAGGTTGAAAGTGGATGTTTATCTCCTAGAAAGTCGGTCTAAGGCAGTGAGGGATAAAGCCTGAAGGACCCTCGGTTTACCATATCCTCACCAGCCCCTTCCTCACTTGCCTTGGAGGCCCTAATTAAGGGTAGCCCTTCCTGGCAGGTCTCAAGAGTCATCCCTCACTACCCCCTGCTCTCTAACCTTGCCCACAGAGTCGTCATCACTTTGCTGAAACTATTCCTATGGAGGGTATCACTTGTGGGTGAAACCTACCACTTACTACCCTGAATTGCATCCGTTTATTTTATGTTCTCTGGGACAATTATTTGTCTTCTCTTTAGTCTCAGTTTCATCATCTAACATGGGGAAAATCACTTCTTGAGCAGATATCTCTCAGGGTGGTTGGGGGGAGCAAATTGATAAAATACCAGGGAAACATTAAAGGGCTGAATAAATGTGAGTTATTGGGGCATGTGGGGCATCCAGGGAAGACTGGGACTTCTGGTGGGAAGGCCTGCTGAGCCCTTTTCCAGGCTGCTCCCCCAACTCTCCCCAGTGCCTCCCAGAAGCCTCAGCGGCCACACCTATGTAAATCATCTCTGCAGACAGGCTAAAACAGGTTGGGGGGGACCCACGGTCCTCAGACCTGAAGGGATGTCAACTCCAAGCATGTGAAGGCTTCCTCCAGGGGGAGAATAACTTGTTCCAGGGTCATGGAGAGCTAAGAGCTTGGTCAGGTGGGGAAGATGGCAAGGGCATCCCCTGCGTCCTGGGCCATCCCCCATTGCCCACTGGACTCGGGGCAACTCTGGGCAACTCTGCCTCACGTCAGTCATCACCACAAGGGATGTCATTATTATTATTTATTACTCTCTTAGATTTGGCCTTTGGAAGGGAATGGGCAGATCTAGTCAAAGACCGAGAGAATTCTAAGTTTAGAGACACCAGAAGAGAGAGAGAGAGAGAGAGAGAGAGAGAGAGAGAGAGAGAGAGAGAGACAGAGAGAGAGAGAGAGAGACAGAGACAGAGACAGAGACAGACAGACACACAGAGAGAAAGAGACAGAGACACCACAGAGGCTGAGACAGAAAAAGAAAGATAGAAACAGAGACAGACAGAGACAAGTCAGACAGCAGAGATAGAGACAGACAGACAGATAGAGAGATAGACAAATAGAGAAAAAGAGATAGAAAAGAGAGCAGACAGACAGAGAGATGATTGACAAATCCTTGGATCCCCAGGGAAGAAGAGAGGAAGGAAACAAGCATTTATATAGCTTCTACTGTGTGCCAGGACTAATTACTTTTTACAAAAATTATACTTTTTTATCCTCACAACAATCCTATGAGGTAGATGTTATTACTATCCCCATTTTACAGATAAGGAAACTGAGGCAAGGAAAGATTAAATGACTTACCCAATGTCATTTAATTAGTAGGTACCTGAGGCAGGATTTGAACTCAAATATTCCTGCCTCCAGGCCCAGTGCTTCATCCACTAAAAAGTACTATCTGGACTCCAGAGGTAGCAACCAAGAAGGAGCAGGGACAGAGAGGGGAAGGAGACCCTGGCGAGGGTGAAGAGAGGGCAGCAGCCAGTGGAGAAGCTAGAGTCTAGAATTCAGTCTCCTTGAAGTAGACAATGCAAATATTTTATAAATGAGGAAACCGAGGCTCATAGAGGTTACATGTCCTCCCCGAGTTCATACAATTGCTAAATGTCAGAAGAAAGACTTAAACTTGGAGGGTCTTATTCTCTAGCCACTCTACCATCTTTGACTTTGATTCCTAGCAAAATGTCTTATTCAAGGATGATCTGGGGGCATTTCCACACTGAATGCTGGGTGAACTCACCCCGACTAACGCCATCCCTTTTGTAACTGGGCTCATGGACTGTTGGATGGGGGGGCTGCAGAAAATGTTATCCTTGAGATTTAGAGGTGCATTTAATGAAGTCTCTCTCATCCCTTCCTCACAGACAAGATACAGAGAGAGGGGATGAGATGGTAGCATCCTTGGATGCATCCGAGTGCTTAGATGGCAAAACTTAAGCGTCCTGTCAATCCAGAAGGTGCGTTTGAGGAGAGAGCCAGGAATTGTTATCAGTGACCTGGATGGAGACCTGGCATGTTAATCAAAGTGGGAAATGAGATTAAGTCGGGAGGTAGCGATAATATCTTGGGCTTCAAAGCCAGAGTCCCAAGAGATCTTGATGGGCTATGACCAAGAACTGACAAGAACAGATTGAATGTAACAGCAATAGCAGTAAAGTTCTTCAATGGGATAAAAAAATAAACTCTACAAGTACAAACAGGCACAGGGTGGTTAACAGACAATAGCGCTTGTGAAAGAGCTGGGCGGCTGGGATAGTAAGCTAGAAGCCCCAGATAAGTCCCCAGCGTGATGTGACAGCCAAAAACACCCTCTGATTTGGGGATGCATTAGTAGGCAGGGTGTCCTGAAAGCAGAGATAGTCTCACTATATTCTGCCCTGCTCATGCTGCTTCTGGAGCATCCTATGAATTTGCGGGGCTCGATTTTAGGAAAGATACCGATAGACTGGAGATCCTCTAAGGAAGGGGCTGGAGACCAAGGCATTTGGGAATTATGAAGGCCTGGAAAATGGACCAGGTATGATCGTGGTCCTATGTAGAGGAGGGATTTGTCGTTCAGTCGTGGCTGACTCTGTGAACTCATTTGAGATTTTCTTGGCAAAGATACTCGAGTGGAGGAGGAATTAGGTTTGTTCTTATGTGGTTCTAGAGAACATGGAAGTAGTGAGTGACTAAATGTTGCAAAGAAAGAACTTTTATATCAAACTGTGCCCACCCTCTGATTCAGCAGTGTCTCTACTGGGTTTATACCCCAAAGAGATCTTAAAGGACGGAAAGGGACCCACATGTGCAAGAATGTCTGTGGCAGGTCTCTTTGTAGTGGCCAGAAACTGGAAACTGAGTGGGTGCCCATCAGCTGCAGAGGTCCTCAAACTACAGCCCACAGGCCAGATGCGGCAGCTAAGGATGATTATCCCCCTCACCCAGGGTTATGAAGTTTCTTTATTTAAAGGCCCACAAAACAAAGTTTTTGTTTTTACTATAGTCCGGCCCTCCAACAGTCTGAGGGACAGTGAACTGGCCCCCTAATTAAAAAGTTTGAGGACCCCTGAGCTAGAGAATAGCTGAATAAATTGTGGTCTATGAAGGTTATGAAATATTATTGTTCTGTAAGAAAGGAACAGCAGGATGATTTCAGAAAGTCCTGGAGAGACTTACAGGAACTGATGCTGAGTGAAGTGAGCAGAAATACACGGCAACAACAAGATTATAAGATCGATTCTGATGGACATGGCTCTCTTCAACAATGAGATGATTCAAACCAGTGCCACTGGTGCAGTGAAGAGAGCCATCTACACCCAGAGAAAGAGTTGTGGGATCTGAGTGTGGACCACATTTTCACTCTTTTTGTTGTTGTTTGCTTACATTTAATTTTGCTTCTCTTTTTTTCTCATGTGGCACAATAATTGTATATATATGTATGTATATATTGGATTTAACATATATTTCTACCATGTTCAACATATATTGGACTACTTGCCATCTAGGGAAGGCCATGGGGGGAAGGGGAAGAAATTGGAACAGGGCTTTGCAAAAGCTAATGTTAAAGAATTGTCCGTGCATATGCTTTGAAAAATAAAAAGCTTTAATAAAAAAAAAAGAAAGAAAGAAAGAAAGAAAGAAAGAAAAAGAAAGCACTTTTAGTTCAGTGTAAATCAAACCTTTCCACCAATTGGAGCAACCCCAATGGAGGAAGGGGAGATGAGATGCCTTGGGAGGCAGCAGCCATCCCCAGACTGCAGAGATATCATGGCAAAGGCTCCATGACCACTTGGTGGGGATGTTGTAGAGAGCTACAGACTTGATGGGACAGCTTCCGAGGTCCCTCAAAGCCTGGGAGTCTGTCCTTTCCTCTGTATCTGCCACAGAATGGACCCCATTCTGACAAGACTGAGGATTCTCAATGTCATTCTGACATGTATTTTTTGTCTTTAAACATGCAAAGCCAAAGAAAATGGAATTCACTATGGAGATAGGTTTCCTTGGGAAAAGCCTATGATTAAAAAACCTGCAAGAGGTCCCAAACACAAGTGGCACTGAGCACTGGTCACGTTTTCTGGGCCGCCTCCTCCATCCCCTCCCATGCCCTTCCTCCACAGGAAGCGTTCCCATCCAGTGGCTTTTTGAACCATCCAATCCAATTGAAATGTTGAGCCTGGGTCTCTTCTCACCGCCCAGCTAGGGACCATCCTGGACATCCACCAGCCTTGGAGTAAGGAACATTTCCATTTGGGTCCCGCCTCAGACACCAACTGGGTATATCGCTCAACCCCTCTCTCCCTGGTCCCTTCCCTGTAAAATGGAGATGAAAAGCACCTGCCTCACAGGGTCATTGGAAGGAGCATCCGAGATTCTTAGATAAAGTGTTTCACAAACTTTAAAGTGCTTTCGAAATGTCAATTATTATCGCTCCCTATTAAAAATCAAGATCAGCTAAGGTACCACTTTCTTCCTTCTCTCTCCATCTAACTGGGGAAGCCATCTCCCAGCATCCTCCAAGGGTCTCTTGTCATTGTAGTCCACTCTGTATCACAAGGACTTGGAGATCTCTCCTTTGCCCATATCACGTTCTACCTTGTATTCTCCTTACTTATGCCCATGACACATCCTGCCAAAGCCGTTACAACAGAATCCTTGGATTAGGAACCATATTGGTTTTCATCTTTGTACTCGAGTCCTCAAGTCCTAAGATAACAGGTGCCTGAGAAGTGTTGGCTAAATCCATTTTAATGCTGTTTGTCTAAAGCTACATGCTACAGTGTCGGTAACCTCAGGTCCGTGTCAGCCAAGCGTAGAGCTGTGACCTAGCTCTGTCCGATGGGGCCTGGAAGAACGGCTGGTCCTCTGAGTTCCATCTTACTTCACCCTCGGTCCAGCCAAACTGTCTCCCTTAGGCCCCACCCGCCTGGACATTCACCAGGCAGAAGTTCTGGGTTCTGTCCCACGTTATTTTCTCTGGAGCATCCCTGGATGCTTGGGAGCTTTGGCTCTCTTACCCCAGATCCCTTGGGCTAGTCTCTTTCCCTCAGTCCTCCAGGTGGTCGCATGGATCTCAGGGATGAAAGGGGTTCTTCAGATTATAGATGAGGTCTGGGGAGCAGAAGGAACTTGCTTGAGATCACACGGGTGTTAGGATCAGAGCTGATATTTGGACTCTTTCCATAGTGTCATTACTGCCATGAGCATCCCGTGCTCTGCCTACATCGCCAAGTAGTGTGATTCAATGCAATGAGCACTCACTGTATCTGGAGCCAGAGGTCTGGGTTCAAATCTCACTTCTGAGCCTTGCTACCCATATGACCTTGGGCCTAAGCCTCAGCTTCTTCATCTGTAAAATGAGGCAGCCAGACTGGACGGCCTCCCAGTGGCCACTAGCTGTCACATCTGTCACTGCTTCCAGGCCAATCTCTCCCCCTCCATTGTTTCTACCACTAGCCCTGAGGTTCCCTCCTGATATTCAGAAAGGGAAGGAAAAGCACACTCTTTGTCCTGCGGCCTCTAGGACTGGGTCAGTCCCTGACGAGTGTCCATCTCTGCTTCCTTCCTCCCCTCGTCCATCTTCATCATCATCCCCTCTCTCCCTTCCCTCAGCTCCTCCCCTCCCAGCTCCCAGCTCCCACTCTTCCCTGGTGCCCATCCCTCCCTCCCACTTGCCTTCTGCCTCATATCTGTCTGTTTAGAACTCGACGCTGTCAGGACGGGAAGCATCTTCGGAGACCACTTAGTTGAATCCCCTCATTTTATAGAGAAGGAAGCCGAATCCCAAAGAGGTGCTTCTGGCTGACGAGGAGATTGGCAGTCCCCAAACTCCCATTCCCATTATGCTCAAATGGATTTCTGATCTCCATCATGTGGCTGTTGTCTTCAGCGATGCAAAATGGGATTCACGCAGGTCCGGCCGCCCTTTAGGGGAAACTCCGAAATACAGGGACACAATTTGCTGAATTCCTGCTAAATACCCTACCAAGGGCATCCAAGGCAGTGCAGCACGGTGGATCAAACGCCAACCTCGGGAAGTCCTGGTTCAAGTCCTAAGCCTCGAAACAAATTGACTCTGTGACCCAGACAAGAGTCTCGACCTCCCTGCCCCAGACAATTCCCAAAACTATCTGCCTCCGTGGAGAAAGACTCCACATGGAAATGCCCTGCCAGTCTAGCAGCATCAAAAAGGGAAATACATTGTCTGTGCTGTTCCTGAAGAAGCCATGCTGATTCTCAGTGATGACCTCTTTCTTTTAAAATGTCCTCACAAACCAAAACTGTAGGAATAAGTCTGGCAAAAATTAAAGTCAAGATCGTAAGCTCATAACGCTTTTCTTTTTTGGAAATTGAACTGACTCATCATGTGGCTCCTCCCCCATTAGCCACAATTGTTCCAAGGTCACTGACCACTCTTCAGGTCATTAAAATCCACCAAATCATTCAATTCCCTGGCACATCCTTTTCTGGGCTTGAGGAGCAACATGGTGCTCTCTGACCATATCCTCATTTAGCTTGAGTTTTCACCCCCTGCTAACTAACCATCATTATTCGGACCTTCCCAACCCAGACTCTGCCCCCCACCCTGAAAAGGAAAAAACAGAGCCGAGTCAGCCAGTTTTTCCCTCTACTTAGCTCTTTTTTTAAGCCTCATGTTCTTAAAGATCTTTGTGGCTCTGGCCTGGGACATCCACTAGCTCCACTGCCACCGCCACATCATCCCCTCTGCCCTGAAGAATGGACCTCTTCCATCTTGGATCACATCCTTGCCCCACGCTCTCAGCAGCTACTTCTGCTCCTCGGACTGGAGGACACAAGACCTTTCCCTCTTTCCCGTCCTTATTTCTGCCTTCTTAGCAGTGGTGGATGTGTTCCTTGGATACGTTCACTATTCTTTTCCCAGCTCTCCCCTCTCCTTTTCTTCCTCATTGTGTCTGTAATTCCTCACTTGAAACAGAGACTCATATAGTCATGGGCTACACAGGAGAGGGCCATCTCCAAGATAAAAAAAGGCATTCGGGGTAGAAGTAGAAAATTTTAGAATAAGGAGAGGGGCTAAGAGAGAAAGTAAGGCCTCCTTTAAGGGACTCCTCTTCTCTTTCCACCATTCCATCCCTCTCCAGCTCACATGGTTTCTACAAGGGAGTCCAGGATCCACTGCTATCATTTCCTCCCAAGCCTCTGACTGGTGCCTTGAGAGAACCATTTCTAATCTAGAAAATAATGGACCATCAAATGAAATAAAGATATTGAAGGAGGATTTCGTAGTAAACTGAGAATAGAGAGCTTAATTGAAATCAGCAATGATCACTTGTTGCGTCCATTGTAAAGGGGTTGTCTCTTCAAGGACTGGACAAGTTGAACCCTCAGGACCTTCCTAGAGTGGATCCATAGCCTCCGAGTATATACCTAGAGAAGTGCACAGGATTGGGCTAGAGCCCATCGTGGTCCATCTCCCACCTCGGCACTTTTAGCCTGGCTCTCCCCTCTGCCTTCCCTCTCCTCTCCTCCCCCTTTGGAATCCCTAGTGACTTCAAATCGGCATTTAGGCACCACTTCTAATATGAGGTCTTACCTGATTAGCTCAAAGGGCATCTTCACCCCTGCTCCCCATGTGGGTCTATACCCTCTTGGAGAGTGATTGCAGTCATCAGCACATATAACACTTAACAGATAGAATGCTGGAGCCATGAGCCTAGACCTGTAGAATCTGAGTCTGGGGTGAGTATCCAAGATAGTTAGATGGCTAGAAAGATGAAGGGTGGATTGATGGATGGATGATAGACACACAGACTCATAGATGAGTGGATGGATGGATGGATGGATGGATGGATAGACAGTCACAGAGTCACAGATGTGTGAGTGAATATATTTAGATAAACTTACAGATGAGTAGATAGATGAATTGATGGATGAATGAATGGATGAATAGTGGGTAGATAGATAGACACAGACTCATGGATGAATGAGTGAATATATTTAGACAGACTCACAAATGAGTGGAGAAAGATATATAGACAGACAACAGACAGACACACAGATTGGTAGGTAGATAAATATATAGACAGGTGGGTAGATTGATAGAGACAGACAGATTCACAGATGAGTGGCTAGATGGATTGATGGGTAGACGGATGATAGATTAACAGATCAGTGAATATATATGCATACATACATACATACATATATACACAAAATCACAGAGTGGTGGATAAATGAATGGATGGATGGATGGATGGATGGATGGTAGATAGATAGAATTACAAACCCAGAGATGAGTGAGTAGAGCAAGATATATATGTATGTATACATATATGTTTGCATATGCATACAGATGTATATGTGCATATATACACACAAACACACATATACTGATAGAGTCACATATACACATAGATGGGTGGGTAGATAGATAATGGATAGACAGATGGATACATAGAACCACAGATGGATAAGTAGATGGATGAAGATGATGATGGATAGATAGACAAGTAGACAGAGCATTTATTAAACTCTTACTATGTGCCATGCACTGTGCTAAAAGTCCTGGGAATACTAACCAAAGCAAAAGGAAAGCCAGTGGCAGAGAGCACGGCTGACCCAGACCCTTCCCCAAGTGGACGTCCTGGGTAAGAACTCTCCTATCACAGGAGAGGGCCATCTCCAGGACAAAAAGAGGCAGCCGGGGTAGAAGTGGAAACTTTCAGAATAAGGAGAGGGGCTCGGAGAGGAAGTAAGGGGCTCCTCCTCTCTCTGCACCACCCCATCCCTCTCCGCTCACATGGTTCCTACAAGGGAGTCCGGGATCCACTGCTATCCTTTCCTCCCAAGCTCCTGACTGGCGCCTTGAGAGACCCATGTCTAAAAAGCAGATCCAGCTGTTGGAAAGACTGTAAAATTCTGCTGCCATGAGACACCAAAAGGGTAACCTCATGTTGAGCTAATAGAATCCATGGCTGCTATTGTTTTCCCATTCTAATCAGTGCCTTTAAAATCTACTTATGCACAATACATTTGAGCGCTTTTCTCACTCCGGGTTTATTTTCTCAAAGCCCTTGGGGTTCTGCAAAAACTCTTAGGATGCTGGTAAGCCCTTTTATTTCTCTTCAAGCTGGAAGAGTGACAGGTTTTAGTTATTCTTAGTGTTAAATTATTTATCTTCCTTCCCCTCCTAGCCCATATTTCAGAATCTTTCACCTGACTCCTGGGAGCCAACAGAGGTCTCCCCCCGCCCCCATTCAAAATGAAGCATTTTTAAAATCTTTTATCTTTAATTTTTTATCACCAAAACTCGAGGCCCGGAGTTTCGCTATGGAAGCCGATGAAAGGGGCAGAGCCCTGGCTAAATTCGAAAGAAGTTTTTCCAGGTCCTCGAAAAAGCCTCCTATGCCCTTGGTCTTGCGCAGAATCACAAGCTGGACTGCGATCTTCCAGTGACATAGGAAGCAACACTGGTGAGGAAAGCTGAGAGGGACCATTATGAAACGAGCGAAGGGATTGAGAGACATCCCGGGGTCTGGAAGATTTTCCAGCATCACCCTGGACAATGATGCACCAGGAAGGCATGGGGGGGGGGGAAATCCTCTTAAATGGGGGTCTCCAGCGTTGTGGCTCGTTTCAGTTGTCAGATTTGGGGGTCACACTGTTTGGGGGTTTTCTTGGAGAGATTTTCCTTTTGTTTTTTTTCTCATTTGACAGATGAGGAAACTGAGCCACTGAGTATGTATCTGAGGTCGGATTTGAGCTCGGGCCCTCCCTCACCCACTGTGCGGCCGATGCGGAGGGGAGGGCGGATCTTCCCCCGCAAATGGGCCCGGGAGGCATGAGATCGGAGCGCGCGCCGTCCGCCATAATCGGGGGGACCATTCACGACGCCGCCTTCCCTCTGACCCGGAGGTGGGGGACCAGGGATGCAGAGTGTGACATACGGGCTGCCGGGTCAAGTGCATTTCGTTCCATTTTTTTTTCTGCTGCGAAGAAGGGCTTTAACGTGGTGGTTGGCAAGAGAGTGGCGGGGGGGAATAAGTATAAAAACAAAAGGCAACAATCAAATGTTAATTTTTAAAAAAACAGACTATTCAAGTTGAATCTCAGTGAGGCCGAGTTGGTTGCCATAGTTACCCAGGATGTTCACTAAGAGAGAAAGCCAGTCGGAAAGCAAAGGCGATGATTGCAGTGTAGACCCATCCAGAGAAGCAGAGTAGCATCTGGTCCCCGGCTCGCAGGGCGGCCCCTCATTGGCCGGCCGTCTCACGTGATCCGGCGTGGTACCCTTCCTCCTGCGCCCCTCTGGGTGAGGATGCTGGATCCTGATGGTGTCCAGGCGTCCCCCGGGGTCAGGGCGGGGAAGGACGCAACAAGTTGGGGCGCTGTGACAGAAGGGTTTGGCCCCTGCCCCCTGTGGGGGGGGGGGGAGGGGAGGAGGAGCTCCCGTTCTCTTCAGTGGCTCCATTAATCAAACCCAATTTTCTATTTAGGAGATAAATAATAATGACCCTCCTCCGGGCGCACTCAGGAGCTCCCAAGCAACGGCATCCCAGGCTCCTCTTGCTGGGACTTTGCCCTACACAGTGATTCCTGCCCTTCGAGTGGCTTCCCTGAGACTTGGGTCCGGGAGATGGCGGCCCTTGGGCAGAGAAGGAGCACAAAGGCCTGGGAAGCCCCTCGGGGTCCCTGAAGGGGCCCGAGAGAAAACGGGACAGCCCAACCCCAAACCGCGCCCACTCTGGCAGGACATCTGGGCTTTACCCCCTTCTCACTGAGAGTCAGGAATAACCGGGGAGGGGGCTCTCCCACGGCCCTGAGGCAGCCAGGGGGTGGCTGTCCCCCTGCCGTCCCGCTCGCTTGGGTGGGCTCGTCCCTGAGGAAACCCGCTCTTAAAGCCAGATTCCCCGGCAGCCGCTCGTTTATGAACAGTCCCTAATTCTTTCATTCTCCCATTCTTCTGACTCAGAAGCTTTTTTCCTTTCTAAGAACAAATCGCTCTCCTCTGCGCATGTTTCTCCCTCTGGAACTTGTCCTCCCTCTTCTCCGCCCCCGAGATGTCCCCCCACCCCGGGCGCTTTCCGACCCACATCCCGGACACGCGGGGCTTTGCGCCGGGAATTGCACCGGGGCAGCGTTTGGGGGCCGAGGGCGCAGCGTCCGTCAGGGTGTCCCCGCGCTGTGGCTCCGCGCCAGTCCTGGGGCCAGCGGCATCCACCCAGCAAGTGGGGCCCGGCCTGGCGCGTCACCGTGTCATGGGCACGGACCGGCCGTGAGTGGCGGGTGCCCGTCCTGGGCGTGTGAAAGGGCCTGTGGGTGTGTGACAGCGAGGGCGCTCACAGATCGCTGCGCAAACAGGGGCCCGTCGGAGCCTTACAACAGCCCCGGGAGGTGCCCGCTGTTATCTCACTGTGCGGGCCAGGAGGCGGAGGCAGAGAGGAAGGGACTGTCCCAAGGTCCCCGGGTAGCCAGCGGGCACGGTCAGGCTTGGGCTTGGGTCTTCTTCCTGACTGGGAACCTCTCGCTCTTCTGTCTCTGTCTCTGTCTCTGTCTCTGTCTCTGTCTCTGTCTCTGTGTGTGTGTCTCTCTTTTGTTTCTCTCTGTCTCTCCCTGCCCAGGTGCGTGTGCGCTGCTGACCTGGAGCTGGGACTATGACCAGGGCGGGGCCGGCCTGTGTGGGGGTCAGAAGCGCACCTTGCCCGGCCCAGCGTCCTCCGTGGCCCCCACGCAGCAGGGCTGTGCACCGAACCGGCGCCTGACAAACGCTCAGGCCTTTGAACTGAGGAGCAGGCTTTCAGCATCTCGCTCCCTGGGACCACATCCCAGACGGTCTGTCGGAACAGTTTGGGGGGACACGCAGCTTTCTCTAGCCCTCCCTACTCTCGCTGTCTCCGAGCAGCCACTTCGGCGGGGCGGGACAGCGGGGACACGCGCCGTTCCATTAGTCACATTTCCTGAAAGACAAAACTCCAAGCAGGGCCATTAAAAATGATTTACCGCAGCCCTGTCCCCTGCCCAAGGACACTAGCCCAAGGTGGGCCTGCAGCCCCTCTGTGTGCAGGAGCCCTTGGGGGCCTCCCCTCCCTGACCCAGCCTAGACTCAGCTCTTCCTGGCTTGACCCCACACCAAGCTGGGGGGTCCTGAAGGCCAGGGTAGAAGCTCCATGGATTCCATCCAGTTCACCCACTTCTCCCCATGATTCCCCGGCCTGTCTCCCTGGAGAGAAACCCCACTGGATGTGTCCCCCGGGCTCCAAGACGAGCCATTGTGGGCTCGGGGCTGACATCCTTGGGCTCTACTTCGGCTCTGGTTCTGGTTCTGGCTCTGACTTGCAGCGTGACCTCAGGGGAGATGCGCCCTCCCAAGTCAGGGGAGTTTTCTCACCTATAAAATGAGGGCGTGGTGCCAGAAGGTCTCCGAGACTCCCAGACTCCGCTGTTTCCAGTCTTTACCTCCGTGGGCTTTTGGCCCTTCTCTATGAGAGGTGGCCTTAACTGTCATTTTCCCTTCTAGGGATAAATCGCCGCCCCGTCAGAAAGGGCCCTGGCTGAACCAGCCCCCGTCACCTACAGATGGCAGCTCCTCGATGGCGTATCCAGGTAAGCAAGGGCAGTGCTTAAAGCTCCAGGTTGTCCGAGGCCGCCCCCTGCCCCCATCCCCCTCCCTGGGGGCCCTTTAGCCCTGGCTGGGCTGACTGGTCAGTAGCTCCCTTTAGGAAGGTAGTATCCATCCCCAAGTCTCCCAGGCCACAAGCAGATGTTGGAAGCCTTTTTCCAGCTGCACTTTGGGGATCAGAATAGCTAGCGTGTGATAACCATTTGTTTCCACATCTGGAATAAACCCTGAGTGCTCATTTCCTCTGAATGTGCTCCTAAAGGCTAATCCTAACAGATTTATTTAGTCTGTGGGGTCCCACCTAATCCATGACAAAGCCACAGTCTGGGCCCAGGAAGTTCTAGAAGTCTGCAGTCATCTTGGGAGGCTCTCCAGGGGAACTGTCCGCTTGTAGTGCACCTGCGGCCCCTCCCTTGGGCCCCTAGCACGGCCGTCTGCCTCTGGGGTCATCCTGGGCGCTGGTACATGCCCAGCAAAAGTGAGCTCAAGCTGGTCCCCAGCAAAGGGAATGGAAAATGGGTCTGCTGCCCTTCGCCCACAACGGGCTCTCGGTGGAGCTGGAGCTGGCTGGGAATGGCCATCTTCAGTTCCCATGCTTCCCTGGTCCAGAGATTCCAACTCAGTGCAATGAAGTTCAACCTGCATTTATTAAGGGCTGACCTTATAATAATAAGCTAGAATTTGTGCCAGGGGGTGTAGCCCCCCGGACAGAAACAAATCCATCCCTGCTTTCAAGGAGCTTCTTCTCTTTGGGAGACCATGGGGAGGAAGAAACATGTCGGGGGGGGGGGTTGATGATAGCTGGGGTGGGCTGGGGTGGGGTGGTCATACAGGAGGTGGTCCCTGAGCTTGGTACCTTGAAGGAAACCAGAGATTCCACAAAGGGAGGAGAGAGGGCAGTTAGGCAAGGGATGGAGGAGGGGAGGGAGAGGAGAACAAAGAGGAAGGGGGGAAGGAAGATCAAACTATTTACAGGGAATGGCTAATATGCCAGTTTGACTAACACAAAGTGGGTGAAAGGGGGTAACAAGAAGAACATTCTAAGGGTGAGTGTGAGCCAGATTTTGGAAGCCATTAAATGTCAGGCTCAGGATTTTGTATTTTATCTCAGAGGAAATAAGAAGGAGAGAGAGAGAAAGAGAGAGAGAGAGAGAGAGAGAGAGAGAGAGAGAGAGAGAGAGAGAGAGATGAATAAATGTAAATAGAAGGATTGGTAGGTAAGTAGATGGATGGATGGATAAATGGATAGATGGACGAATAATATAAATAGAAGGATTGGTAGGTAGATGGATGGATGGATATAGATGTAGATGGATGGGTGGATAGATGAATAGCTAGCTAGCAAGGAAGCGCTGTGTTTTAGTGACGTCACTTTGGCAGCTATTTGGAGGATAGATGAGAGATGGAAGAGGCTAGAGGCAGGAAGACCCATTAGGAGACTGTTGAAATACTCTGAGGGAAAGTTTATAGGGGTGGGGTCCCAGAGGGTTGATTGTTTGGGTACAGAAGGCGGGGCTGATTCAGAAGTCACTGGGGAGGTGTAATTAAAAAGACTTGGAAACTGATAGAATATGAGGAAGTGGAGAAACTTACACGAACTGATGCTGAGTGAAATGAGCAGGACCAGGAGATCATTATATACTTCAACAACAATACTATATGATGGCCAGTTCTGATGCACCTGGCCATCCTCAGCAACGAGATCAACCAAACCATTTCCAATGGAGCAGTAATGAACTGAACCAGCTACGCCCAGAGAAAGAACTCTGGGAGATGACTAAAAACCATTACATTGAATTCCCAATCCCTATATTTATGCCCACCTGCATTTTTGATTTCCTTCACAAGCTAATTGTACAATATTTCAGAGTCTGATTCTCTTTGTACAGCAAAATAACGGTTTGGTCATGTATACTTATTGTGTATCTAATTTATATTTTAATATATTTAACATCTACTGGTCATCCTGCCATCTGGGGGAGGGGATGGGGGGTAAGAGGTGAAAAATTGGAACAAAAGGTTTGGCAATTGTCAATGCTGTAAAGTTACCCATGCATATAACCTGTAAATAAAAGGCTATTAAATAAAAAAAAAATAGAATATGAGGAAGGAGAGAAGGGAAGAATGGAAGGAAGCGCCGTAGTTTTGAATCTGAATAAGTGCAAGGTTAATTATGCCCTCGACAGAATCAGGGATGTTTGGACGAGGGGCACATTCGGGAAAGCATCGCAAGTCCCAGACTATTTTCTTCCTCACGGGCTGCTTGAGGGTGGAACAGGAGACTGCTTTTCTCAGTGCCTGATCAGAACAAAGAGAGACCAGGTGCAGTGTTGGGAAGCTCCTCTGGAAAGATGCTGGGAGCCTCTGAGGAAAGCCTGGGATATGGGAGGGAGAGTCTTGGTCTCTGGGCAGCCCCCAAGGTCCCTTCTAGCTCCGAGAATCTGTGAAGGGGCTGTGAGCACTTCAAGTTCAAATTCACGGCTCACCGAGGGGCCCCCACTTTCCGTTCTTGGCTCAGTGACCTCTGCGAGGCTTCCTTCATCTCTGAGAGTTTCATTGGCTGAAAAATATATTGTGTCATATTCTGGAAATCCTGTGGCCCATGAACTGATCTCTAATCGTGGCTGCGCGTTAACGACTATGAAATTCATAAACCTTTACGGAACAATTTTCTTTGAGCAGGACTCCATTAGGTTTTATGGTGACTTTATGGTTATTGATGATCTCACAAACGTCCACCCCAAAAGGGGTGCCGTAAAGGCAGAGGGCTCATGAGCAGCTCCTCCCGGTCCCAGGGCACTTACTGATGATGGCCCTCTAAAGATCCTCAATGACAAAGGATACGCAGTGGCTTTCTGAGATGTCCCGGGGAAGTCGGAAAGACATTCTACCCATCACACTCCAGTTTGCCCGATGGTTTCAGAAGCACCTGGGAAGCCGGACAACATCGAGGTTCCAAAAGGTTAAGTCCAAGGTCATCCAGGTAGGAAGCCATGCAGAGCGGGGCTGCAGCTAGGTCCAAAGCCAAGTGGGCTCGGCTCACAGGGAGCTCCCACAGCCCTGGAAACAGTGATTGACTGATGGATTCTCAATTCACACCCTAATAAGGGGCTTTGGGGATGGGCTGGAATATCAGCCTGGGAGGACAAAGGCCCATGAGGAGCAGGGCAGGGGAGGAATACCCACGCACCCGGTCCTGCACAGTGAAGCAAAAGGGATGATGGTGTATGTGGGAGCACTCCCCCCCCCACTCACAGCAGTGACCGAGGCAAGAAAGGGGCCAGAGTCCTCGGCCTCCGGAGCCCAGGGTCTAGAAGTAAAAATCTGAGAGCCCAGCTGATGAGCCCTGACTGGGAGAGAGAAACAAGAACACCCGCAATGGCAAGGGTCCTAGGAACCTGCCCACCCTTCATCCCAAACGTGGTCCTTCCACAGCAGACCACAGTAGCGTGGCCACGGCTCTCCAGGCAGCCAAGGGGGGCAGGTTTCACTATCCTAGAGGCCAGGGGCCACCAGTGGTGCAGCTCACCCAAGCCCAGAGCTTTTCCACAGAAGCTGTTGTCCTTGGAAAAGTAAGGTGGGCCTTGAGCTCAAGCCCAGAAATTCTCCTTTTAGTGAATCCCATCATTTTAGCCCATTGTCCCGGCCTGTCTAGGTGCTCTTGAACAGAGGAGGCCCCGAGAGGAGGCTCGAGCGCCCCAAGCGAGGCTCTGGATGAGAATCTCACATGTGGCCTTCCTCTGAAAGCGCTTGCTTTGAGTCTTGAAGGGAGCCTAGAACATGGGCCAGGAGAGGGGGAGAAGCTGCAGAGAAAGGCCAGAGGCAAAGCCTGGTGTTCTAGCCAGAGAAGAGAGTTCCCCTCAAGGAACGGAGACCAACAAGACCTGGTCATGGAAGGTTTATGCAAGCAGGAAGCTGGTGGCCCAAGGCTTTTGTTCCATAAACTCCTTTCAACAACAAAGATGTCTTGTGAGCCCCAGAGTCATTTAATGAACCCTGGTAATATTTCACAATTCTTTGTGACTTCGGCTGCCATTAAAGAATTCTTATCTCAAACCCCTCAGAACATCCCGGAGCTTTTACCAGACGGGAAGCACCGTGACAGGCGACAGGGACTCAACGTTTCTTAAGTGGGCGATCAAAGGAGGAAGGAGGAGGGATCCTGAGCAGCCCAAGCTACGGTGGCTTCCATGACTTCCTACCCCGGCTTCTTTGGCAATCCCCCTTTTCTTGTAGGACTTCTAGAGGGCAGAGCACTTCGACTGGACTAATCCTCTTCCACAGGACAAATGTTCAAATACGGAATCACCCTTGAGTCCATCTCCCATCCCTTCCCTTCTCACCCCTCACTCCACAGCTTTAAATGTCCGTTCTTCCACACTAGAGTAACTCCACGGACTCGAGCCCATCAGTTTGTCTGCCCTCCCACTAGGGCCCGCCCCCATCGGCCACCCCCTCTTCTTCCATATTTGTTGTCCGTGCTCCCCCTCAATAAAAGATCCCTAGAGGAGCTGCTCAGCGCATCTCTCTTAAAGAGTGGAAACGGTGCGATTTTAGTTCATGGGGAAGGGGTCGCCTCTGCTGTACCCAACACGGTGCGGGGCCTGGCACCTGACTGACTGTTAGCAAGAATCCTTTTAAGATCATGGGATTGTGTCCCCAGAGCTGGAAATGACCTCAGAAACCTCAGAGTCTCTGCCGTGCCCCAGAGTCATTAAGACCATTAACTTAGAGCCGTCTAGTCCAGCCTCCTCATTTTACAGGGACATAAAGTGACGCCCAAAGTCCACCAGCTTTGCCCAGTCATAGGGCATCTCCGTCCCTGACTGCCACCTGACAGTGCCCTCACGGAGGAGCATCATCGTGTCAGTGATGGACGTCTCTCCAAGAGACGGTTGCTCGTGCTTGAAGGGCACAGAGGTCCAGTGCTGTAGGAAGTATTGGAGTTATTATCCCCATTTGAGCGATTGCCCGAGGTCACACAGCTAGGAAGGGTCAAGGGTGATAATTAATTCCACGTTCCCTGATTTGAAATCTGACACTCTATCTGCTCACCAACAGCGGGGGCAGGACTGGAAGGGTTATGGTGGACATCCCCATCTGGCCATGTCAGACACATGTCAGAAAACAGAAACCCGGGCTCCGATGAATCCCTGGGGCCACCTGAAGAGAGAGTTCTCGCTTGGGAACCCGAGTCCCTGCTCTGGCTTTGGCCTGTACAACTTGTGGGACCTTGGGCAAGTCCTACTATGTGCCAGGCTCTGTGCTCAGTGCTGGGGATAGAGAAAGGAAGCAAAAGAGGGTCCCTGCCTTCAAAGGGCTGACAGTTTAACCAGAAACAATATGCAGACAAATGTGTACAAAGCAAGCCACCTACAGGATGTGGAGGAAATAATTAACAGAGGGAAGGTTTTAGAGGTAAAAGGGCTTTGGAAAGGCCTCCTGTAGAAGGCAGTTTTAGTGGGACTTAAAGGAAGCTGGGAAAGGACTATGGGCAGAGTGAAGAAGTGAAAGCTTTCCAGACATAGGAGACAGACAGAGAAAAGGCTACCGGGCCTCAGTTTCCCCATCTGTAAAATGGAGGGGTTGGACTAAGATAACGCCTGAGGTCCCTTCCAGCACTAGAACCTTTGGTCCTATGATTCTAGTCATGGCTGATACAGGACAGATGGTGGGGGACTGAAGCTATGGAGAGCATTTACTCTCAGTGACACTGGTCTGGTCTTCTGGGTAACTGTGCCCCTTCCCCTTGCTCAACCTAGCCAGGGCCTTCCTATTTACGGCCTCAGAAATAAAATATGAACTCTGTTTGGTGACCAGAGCCCTTCACAACCAGCCCCAGCCTCCCTGTCGAGGAGGACTCTTCAAGTCGGTCCCTCTGGACTCGCCGACGTTCCTCATACCCGGTCTCTGCGCCCTTGCCCTGCTGTCCCCCAGAACGCTCTCCATCCTTACTGGGTTAACTGCAGAACTCAGCCTTTGTCCCCAACTACAGGAGGCTTGGCATCCCCTCCCCTTCCCCCCAGAAGCCAGCTTGTAGTTTCTCTGTATGGACTTCCTTGTGCCCGTGTCGTTCACGCAGATAGAGCGTCAACTTCCCAAAGGCAGGCTTTCTGCAGTGTCTGACCCCCAGACATTCACTAACTCCCCAGGAGCTCCCAGGCTTTGTGCTGAGCCCTGAGAATACGGATAAGAGCCAAGAGAAAAGGAGCCCCCGTCTCCAGAGGGCTTTGGGTCTAAGGGAAGGCCACAGTTCTCGAGTGAGCGATGTGTGCCAGAGAATGATGGGCGGCTGCTCTGGGGCACCCCAGAAAGAAGGGGCTGGGAGGAGAAGGCAGCTGCGACCCGGTGGCAAAGGGGGATGAGGGGGGCCTTTAAGAGTAAACACTAAACTCTTATTGATTGATTAGCTGATTAATTGACTGAGAGAAAAGGCTCCAGGGTCTGTCTTCCATGTCCCCAAATCTCTGGGGATTTGCTCATCTACTCTCAGTCCAGAGAGTCGTCCATTCTATCCGTCCCCCAGATTAAGCAACTGCTGAACGGGACTTGCTGACCCCTTCCACATCCCTTGCCAGCCTTCCTAGGAATGGGATGAGAAGGGTGATTGATGGATTTCTTAAGGGTCTGGACAGAAATTTTCCCAGCCCGGGAGACGATTTTTGCCAACTGCCATCCGGTTTCTGGATCTCCGGCTTCTTATTTGCCTTTGCTCCTGTCAACTTCCTGTGCTGAAGGACAACAGAGCGGAGGAATTTCCAAAATAGAAAATGCCTGGAGGTGGCTGGAATCCTGGTCCAGATTTGATGAGTTTCCGATCATTACCTCAGACTCTCTCCATTGGTTTATGAGCGGCCTGGAAAGAACAGACTATAAATAGGAGGAAGGGCCTGGGACCAAAAGGGAGGAGAAAATAGCGGAAAGCGTTTTGAAATGCTGAGTACTAGGAAAGTCTACACTGTCTGTCATGGAAGCCATCGCCCCTCCCTCACCCAGGCTCACTATACTTGCTATTGTATCTTCTGTCAACTTCCTTTTGCCTCCTCAGTTACCAGCATGGACCCTCCGCCCCAGTTTTCCAACGCCCCCCATTTCTGAAAGCTATTGTACAATTTGGCAAAGAAATTTTTTTCCGCCTCAGCTACAAAATTTTGGTCCCTTGGACAAAGTTTACGGATCCCTAGGACCCGAGCAAGCTCCCATGCTTCCCAAGGGCCATCACCCCCCCCCCCCATTTGTCTCATCCGGCTCCCTAGGGCACAGAGTTCTTGCTTCCCCTCTTGTGGGGCCTTCCTCTCTTCCCCGGGTGCCCACATCCTTGCCTCGGGTCACAAAGTGTGGTCTGAGAGCAAAGCTCTTAAATTAACCCTTTGTTCCTGGCTGATTTGCTCCCTCCTGTTCCTTGGAAGACCATCAAGATAGCATGAGCAGGAAATCAAAGTTCCCCTGATCGCTGGGAATACTTTGAGGAACATCTAGACACCCAGAACAAGGTGTTGAGTGAAAGAAACTTCAGTGGACTCTTGGAAGAAGCGAGCAGAAATTGTCTTTATGCCCCACTGTTCATGCTTGTTAGTCAGGAAAAAATCAATTAGGGTTTGGCAATTGGGGCTTTGTCCCAGGGTGCCAAAATTGATGAGTGCCCTTATAACTGACTTTAGCACCAAGCTAGTAAAAAATACTTAAAATAGGAAGTTGCTAAATTTTCTTTCCTTCTCTGCCACCCCCCAACAGCCAAACTTCAGGTAAGCTCCTTCCCCTTAGCCTAACACTGCCCTCCCTGCTTCTGCACCTTTAGGCCGGTGTCGTGGGGTCCCTGTCTTCTGCCATAGGGACCCCGGTGTCTGTCCCCCCACAGGGTTCTGAGGTCTGAATTCTTCTCCCTCACCCTTTGCCTCTAAATCTGTCCGGGAGCCCCCTGTACCCTGTGTGACCGTTTGTACAAGCTCCAGCTCTGAGGGCCTGAGAACAGACTGCCCAGCGGCACCTGGCCGGCCTTCCCAGGAAGCCATCCCAGATCGGCCCTTGGCCAGATCTCACATCATTCCCTCCGGCCTTCAGGTGGTGATTTTGTTCCAGTCCCAGAGGTGCCGGGGTGGGTTTTATTTTGAGAATTCTGGAAAGGAGCACGCCCCCAACGCTGAATCTAATTACTATTCAATAAGCCTTAGATGGAGCCACTGGGAGCTTCTCTCACCCCCTTAGCAAGTCCTTAGTGCCGCCTAATTAGGGATCATTTGACATTAGCTCAAAAATAGACTTCTCACGTAGCTTAAAGCTTTTAGCTCAACATCCTACAGGTCTCAGTATCAAAACCAGATTATATCCATCATTCTCCCCTCCCCACCCCCTACACCCACAGCAGTCAACCAGGAGAGACTTCCCAAAGTATAAGAAGGCAGGCGTGGGGCTGTTCCTGCCTCTCTGAGGGGCTTCTCATCCCTTTCTGAGGGTCTCCTTGCTCAGAATGCCCCATGGTGAAGAGGTCTCGGACTGGCGGGGGACAAGGAGAAAAGGAAAGGGATTTTACTGAATCTGGCCTACAGATTCAGAGCAGGATGGGGGAATGTTTTCCTTAACCACTTATTGGAACAATTGACTTCATTGCTTGGTGCCTCAGTTTCTACTTTTGTAAAATGAGCCAATTGGATTAAAAAAAGGGGCTCTTAACCTGGGGTCTATGAACTTGTTTAAAGAAAAAATGTTGATAACTATTTCAACTTAATTAGTTTAAGTTGATATGATAAAGATATCATATTATGCATTTTTACATATTTAAAAACTTTATCCCAAAATGGGGGTCCATAGACTTCAACCAAAGGGGGTCATGATACAAAAAAAAGGTTTAAAGATTTAAAAAAGCTCTGAATTTGAGGCAGCTGGGTGACATAATGAATAGAGCACTGGATCCAGGAATCAGATGATCTGAGTTCAAATCCAACCCCAAATACTTACTAACTTTTTGACTCTAGTCAAGTCACTTAACCCTGACTTCCTCAAAATAAATGATGAAACAAACAAGCAAACAAACAAACAAAAAAACTTCTTAGATTTGATGATCTGGGTTCCTTTCAACTTTTAAGTCCATTGAGATCCTACAATCAGTATATTCATTTTTTTGGAAGTTTCTTAGTTTCAAAATACATGCAAGGATAAATTTTCAACACTGACCCTTGAAAAACCTTGTGTTCCAATTTCTTCCCCCCTTCCCTCATCTTCTCCCCTAGATGGCAAGTAATCCAATATATGTTAAACATGGTAAATATATATATATATATGTGTGTGTGTGTGTGTGTGTGTGTGTGTGTTAAATCCAATATAGGCACATGTATTTCTACAATATTTATACAATTCTCTTACTCAAAAAAGGAAAAAAAGTGAGAAAGAAAATAAAATATAAGCAAACCACAACAAAAAGAATGAAGATGCTATGTTGTGATCCACACTCAGTTCCCACAGTCCTCTCTGTGGGTGCAGATGCTCTCTCCATCACAAAATCATTGGAACTTGCCTGGATCATCTCATTGTTGAAGAGAGCCACGTCTGTCAGAATTGATCGTTGTATAGTCTTCTTGTTGCCATGTACAATAATCTCCTGGTTCTGCTCATTTCACTCAGTTCCCGTAAGTTCTCTCTCTGAAATCATCCGATCAGTATATTCTCATACAAGACTGTTGTTCATTATCGGCATAATAGCTAGCATTTATATGACACCTACTGTGTGCCAGGCACTATGTGAGGCATTTTACAAAAATTATGCAATTACTTGGAAGGTAGCTGCTGTTATGATCTCCATTTTACAGATGAGGAAACTGAGGCAGACAGAGGTTTTAGTGACTTGCCCAGGCTCACACAGCTAGTCTGAGGCTGGATTTGATTCTAGACCCAGCACTTTACCCACTGTACCACCTGAATGCCTACTTAGACTCCTCTGGAGAACCTATTTTCAGATATTTCTGTTCCCATCCTCTTCCAGTCTGTCTCACCTTGCCTGCTCACTAACTTCGATCTCCTCCAGTAACACTCAGATGGTCAGTCATTGACTAAGAGTTCATTAAGTGCCTACTGTGCCTACGGTACAACGCACCGTATCTTCACAAAGTCCTCAGAGTCCCCCTTGCTTTTCTCTTCCCAGACCCTCCGCACTCAAGCACCAGCCTCTCCTTCCACTCAGCACCCTCCCTTCCCAGAGCCTGGTTCAGCTTGAGCCCTGCTGGAGGGCACAGTCATGGGGCGAGTACAGTGGCAGGAGGGGGCAGAGAGAGCCCCGTTGTCTCCATGTGCGCTTTGGGGGAGATTTGGGGGCTGCTGCCCGAATGGGAAAGGAGGCCCTCAGACATCCTGACTATTGGGGCCACATCCAGGAGGGTTCTTGGACTGAAAAAGCCAGAAAGGCCTCCAGGACTGGAAGGAGGGGGAGAACAGTAAACGGGTGTTTATGGGAGTCATAAAAGCGAAATAAGGCTCTAATGAACATTTTTAAGAACAACGCTGTGGAAACAACATTCCATAAGCCCCCCACCCCCTGCCATGTTAGAAGCTCCTAATTGTGGGAAGTCTCTGGTCCTACTTTCCACTGCTGTGGACACGGGGCTGCAGTCCAGGCCTCCTATCCCTGACCCACCCCTGGGTGCTTCCCAGAAAGCGGGACCCTTCCCCAGAGGGAGAAAGTTTAGGATCACATGGGGAGGCCTGGAGAACAAGTGTCTCTAGTCTGGGCTGAAAGACCATTCTTCCATGAGAAAAGAGGGCCCTCCTTCAGAATCAGATCTGCCCCCCCTTCCTCTGCTGCCCCCTCCTCCTAAGCCTAGGCCAGCTTGGTCCTTGGTCAGCGTCCTGGAGCAGCAGCCTGGGAAGGCTCCACCAAATCCCGGTTGTCCCAGCCCGGAGCCTTCTCTCTCACTTTGGGGTGAGGAAAGCTGTTTGCTACAGGCTGTCCTGTAAACCCCACAAAACCCTGGCCGAGTCCCGGCCCTGCTCACAAGGTCACTGAGTTTTGGCCATTAACACATACGGGCTATTTCAAATGGTAAGAATCTGGTGGGCTCCCTGCCAAGGGACGGGCTGGGCCAGGCCCTGGAAACGGAGCCACCCAACGCTCCTCCTCCACGAAAAACAAGTCCCTGGGCACAAGCAGGCAAGATGGAAGGGATGAGTTTTCCAGGTAGTGTCCTGGGGGTGCAAGATGCCAAGGGAAACGAACTCTGCTCTTGACAGTGAGATGGGGCTGCCCACCACCCGCTGAAGGCCAATCCCCTTTAGCTTCCTGAGAGCTCCGATGGGTCCTGATCCCACAGAAAGAGCATGTTCTAGGGGATGACCCTTTTCTTTCCATCAAGGCATTTTGAGAACAAAAGAAATCAAAGTGTAGTTGTCCAAGTTCCCCTTTTTACATTTTTTTCATTAACAAGAATTGATTCCCTCCCTCTTCAGCCCCAATTTAAAATCAGAACAAAACCTCGTTACCAAATATGAATGTTCAAATGTAAGCGAATCCCCACCTTGTGCACATCCAGAAATTCTGCATTTGGAGCCATCTCCCTTGGGTTAGGAGACTCGTTCTGTCCTCTGGGATCACATTGCATCCCTCAGAGTTCTTCTCAAGCTTTTCAAGGAACTTTATCTTTGTGGCATTGCTTCTCTATGAATTGTTCACCTGGCTTCCCTCACTTTATTCTTCATTCTCTTATTGGGTTTAACCTACATTTTAGCATGTATGACATACATTGGATTGCTTGCCATCTAGAAGAGGCAGTGGGGAAGGAGGGGAAATTTGGAACACAAGACTATGCAAGGGTCAATGTTGAAAAATTATCCGTGCATATGTTTTTTAAAAATAAAAAACTTTAAAAAATTAAAAAAGTTACTGCCTTAGCTCTTTGACCATTTGTTTCAGTCTTGTCCAACTCTCTGTGACACCATTTGAGATTTTCTTGACAAAGGCACTGGAGCATTTGATTGTTTCTTTCTCTGGCTCATTTTACAGATGAGTAAACTGAGGCAAACAGACCGAAGTAATTTGCTCAGGGTCACACAGCTAGTACGTGTCTGAGGTCACACTCGCATTCATGTCTTCCTAACTCCAGGGCCTGTGCTCTATTTACCATGCTACCTAATTGCTCTGCACCCTCACCATGGTCCACAATGATTTCCAAGTTTCCAGATTACACAGACTATCTGTGGAGTCATCTGAATGTTAGTTAAATTCTCATCTTCCTGCAGATTAATAAATGGTTATTGAACTGAAACCCAACATCCAAGGGCCATAATTGTAGGTACAATCTGGCTCAATCTCAAAGGAAGAAACGGGAAGTGAATTGTCCAACAAATGGCAGACCCAGAACCGAACCCAGACCCTCAGCCTCCAGTCTCAGAGCTCACCCTCCCCTTCAGCCATTCTGCCTCCCAACCAATAGGGGATGGCCCCAGTCAGCCAGCATCTGGACTGCGGCGTCCCCATCGGGCGCCATGTTATAGAAAGGCCTTGGAAAATTTTATCATGGTCTGTGCGGTGACCAGAAGAACCCAGAGGATTCTATAGAAGATTTGATGGAAGGAACTGAGGGATGCTCGGTCTGAAGAAGAGCAGACTGGAGATGGAGGGAACGCCCACAATTATCTTCTGTATTTGAAAGTACTGGCCCGTGAGTCCGTGCAATGGTTATAGATTTTTCAGGAATACTTTGGGTCTTTAGATGCTCCTGGAGGAGGCGTTATGAAGGAAGGAAGGAAAGAGAAAGTAAGGGAAGGGAAGAGAAAGAGGAGGGAATGGAAGGGAAGAGAAAGGGAAGGGGAGGAATAAAAAGGAAAGAAAGGGAAGAGAAGAATGTGGAAAAGGAAAGAAGAAAAGGAAAGAAACTAAGTATAGCATAATTATGATGTTCAAATGGGACTCCTGAAAAAGAGAAAACGTACTTTTTCCCCCTTCCCTACAGAGTTGAGAGATTATGACAGTGGAACACAACAGTTAAACTTGGTTGATGTTTTGCTTAGTTTTGCAAGATTGATTTTCTTTTACTCTCTTATTCCTTTTATTTTTAAATGAGATGGTTCTCTGGGGAAGGGAGCAAGAAAACGATATGTTTGGAAACAAAGATGGTGTGGGCAAAAAATCAAAAGATATTAATAAATAATTTAATTATTTTCAAAAGCCAGTGAATGTTCTGCATTAAACAAAATTGTGAATTAAAAGTTAGGGGGAGAATGCGGTCTTGGAGTCCATTCAATCATTTGACCCATAAGGCCCCAAAATAGGAAATTATTTGCCGGTGGTCACCCAAGCAGAGATTTGAACCCAGGGCTCCTCCAAATGGACAGTTTTCTAAATCTCCTCATTCCAGCCTTGTGCTCCACCTTTTACGGGGCGAACCACCTCCCGCTGACCCTGCTTGCAGCCTGCGGATGCATTGCTGGAGCGCTCCAGCCAAAGAATGTTTTTATGTATTTTCCAGTGCCAAAGCAAACCCAGGCCAGTGAGCCCCAGCAGCAGAGCAGGGCCCTTCCCGCAGCTGCCAGAGCTTTCTCGTTTCCTATTTTCTTTCTTTATGGTCTCGTTGACTTTGAAAAGCTCCAGATTGTTTGCAGGAAAGAAAACTTTTCTTTCAAAAATAAAATCTTGAAAGATCTTTATTTCTAATTTTTTCCATTGAACGATTTCAAAAGAAGCTTCTGAGCAGGCCAGGAGGTGATTCAGCCCAGGTCTGGTCACCTTTGGCAGCCCCCCCAATATCTCCTGGGGCCTTTGGTTGGGGCCTCCCTTTTAGTCCCTTCCAAGACCCTCCCTCCCCCCGGGCCACCTCACCCCAGATACCCAAAGACACAGTCAGCATCGCCGTTACTTGTCCAGGCTAGGAGGGTGTTTGGGGGCCCCTCGTCCCCCTTCTCTCTGCCTCCGGAGGCCAGGATTACCAGCCCCCAAGGTCTGACTTCTTTTTCATGGGGTTGCCATTTTGGGCATCGTGGTCACTGTTGGGGGGTTTTCTTGTTCTTCCCATCAGATCCTACGAGTCCCCCAGCGCTTTTCCCCTGATGAGCTGCCTCTGGCTCCTTCTCATAGTCACCATGGCCGGGCTGCCCGTCGGGCCCCCCTGCTTGTGCGTATTCGCCCCTGACCAAGCCCTCTCCTCTTGTTTCTCTCCCAGGAGAATACGTTATCATGGTACAGGAAATCACCACGCCGCCCTTCCTGGGCAAGACGCTCCCCACCGCCTTCGCACACCTCAAAGTGTTGCCAAGGGAGAAGCAGCCTCCTCCCGAAGACCCCTAGGGCGGCCCCAGCCCCTGTTCCACCTCGGACCCGCCAGGCTGTTTGCCCTTCTCCACCGAGTCCTTTCTGCTGGGTCAGCTCTTCTCACCAAGACCAGGAGATGCTCTGGGGCTCATCATGGCTCCCCTTCCTCCCCAACCTGACTGACGTTTGTATTTGAAAGGAAATGCTGTATTTGCAACCAGTGGCCTGGCAGATCCCTGATAAATCTGAGAATCCCCAGTACCCTCTGCTCTGCTGTTTGGGGAGCACAGAAGGTGACATGCACACCTTCCTCCCCAGACCAGCTCCCGGGACATCGGGGCTCAGTGGCCACAGAACCCCCTCCTACAAAGGGCCGCCTCCGTGGGGGGGACATAACATCTCCAACTTCAGGCTGGCTCTGACCGGTCTGAGCCACTATGTCCCCACAGATCTGGGCCCCAGGGGCCGGGGGTCCCAACAGGAGGGTGAAAGCACAGGACAGAGTCCTTTTAAAGCAGGAAATCCACAAAGTCTGGGGGAAGTTGTGTGTACCGACAAATTCCTGTTTCCCAGGCCATTTGCTGTGCAAACAAAAACCCAGGGGCCAGGTACATGGTACGTGCCGTACTGGACAAGAGATTGTTCCCTTCCCTTGTCCTTTCCACGGTCTCGTTTCTACACCCGCATGGTGCTGGGACACTGGCCGGTACCTGCTCCTGAGAGCTCCCTTCTGGGCTAGGAAAGCCGGGGAATATGTGCCCACCAGTGTGTCCCCCACAGTCCCATGCTAAGCAGCCCCAGGACTTACAAATCATTATAATAAGTTTTAATAATGCCCTTGTTTTTTACATCACCACCATCTCTCTATAATCTCTATATTTCTATTAACTCCACGTACCCCCAAACCAGGAACGAACCCTCTCTGCAAACAAACACCATGACTCCCAAATCACCAATTTCTGATAAAGTACCCACACTCTGCCCCAAACCCCAGCCCCTGTACCAAAAAGTAACATCGTTTTTTCTGGAACCAAGAAACGTCATTGGGTTCATGCTGTTCTTGCTTCTCAGTTTCCCTAATCTGTCATTTCTTCTGGTGCGGTGCTATTCCCTGATGTCCATATACCAGTTTGTTCCTCGCTCGCTTTGTTTCCAGTCTATTGATTGGGTTTTTGCTACCCCTACAAAACTCTGGAGTGTACTGGCCGTCTCTGTCCCTCTCTGGAGTTGTGGGATCGCCAGGTCAGAGTAGGAACAGGCTGGCTCCGGTTTTCTAGGGAGACCCTGGGCTCCTGGGTAGCTTGGCCACCCGATGGGTCCTGGCGCATGGAGCCGAGCTCCAGGTGGCTTCGCCAGGCAATGCCACGGGCACCGGAGGCGCTAATCGGCCTGTATCCTCGCTAATGGAGCATCCCCTCACAATATCCAAGCCCAGAGCAAGAAAGCATTTCCCGCCCATAATGTGTTCCCTCTGAGGCAAGGAAACGCACCAAATTCACACTGGTCGCTGCTGAGGAGAGTCATAACCCATCACTAACGGTGGAGGGGAATCCAGAGGCAATAAAGACATAATTGGTTTTTCCGGAAACGTTTCAGGTCTTTGGTGTCCCATTCTTGAGGCACGTGTCCCCCCAAATTTCTCCCCTGTCTGTCGGAAAAGCAAAGTGTTTGCAGAAGAGATTCTCTGCGGAGGGAGGGCTCTCCGAGCAGCCGAGCGGGCCAGACGAGCCCCAGGAACGTGCTCTCCCAGATAAGGGACGGCAGGCTTAGCAGCAGCCGCTGGCCGTGGTCAGTGAGTGAGAGGGAGCGTGGGGGCTCACGCTCCACTAGTGGGTCTAAGACTGACAGCGCTGCTCTTCCTTCCTGCCTTTTTCCCTCCTTTCCTTCTCCCTTCCTCCTCCTTTCTCTCTCCCCTTTTTTTATGACTCTCAGACATCATTGGTCTGAGGAGCTCAGAGACAGGCTACAACAGGGCTGGCTTCCTTGAGCTTTAGAAGTGATTTACACGGGGGTCTCAAAGCTCTCCTCCCGCACGCTAACCTAAGAGGGCTATAGAACCAGTGTGATCCCCTCCACTTTGCATAGGAGAGCCCCAAAGCTCAGCAACGCAATGCCCAGCCAAGGACTCCACAGCTACTTAAGTGTCAGAGCCAGGATTGGAACTCGGGGGGCCATGGAAAGAACGGGATTGGAATCCAAATCCCAGCTTGTTGATCTGTCCATGACCTCCCCAGTGGAGGGATCCAAAGGCAGTAAAGGCTTAATTGGTTTTCCTGGAAGCTTGGTACTGTCTGATTGATAAAAACAGATCATCCTTTGAAGAAATAGTGCAGAATAATGAGGGACACAAAGAGGTGGCACAACATCCATGGGGAAGGCACTGGGTTTGCACTCCGGATTCTGGATCCAAATCCTGCTTCAAGACTCTTCCAAGCTATGGGAGCCTGGGCAAATAAATCCCTTAGCCTCTGTTGCCTTCCATTTTTTCATTTGTGAAATAAGCCGTTACCTTCCAGGTTTGCTGTGAGAATCAAATGAGATAATTTTTGTAAAATTTAGTACAGCACTTGGAATATAGTAGGTGCTACATAAATGTGAAGTCCCTCTTAGACCCTTTATAGATCTCTTATTTCTCCATGCATCATATTTCTCATCTGTAAAATGGGAAAGGGTAGTGAATGTGATAGCCCCTGAGGTCCCATTTACTTCTGAAACTATGATCCCATAATAAAAAAAAAAACTTTTTATAGTATTTTCAGATTTACAAAGCACTCTTTGTACATGATCTTGTGAAACACCTGGCACATCCTCCTCCTACCACCAATTACTACTATCACTAAGAGCACTGCACCACTTCCTACTGCTGATCATGAGGAGGATACTCCTGTTGCTGCTGCTGCTACTACTACTATTACTACTACTACTACTACCTTAGTGCTACTACTACTACAACTACTACTACCACCATTACTATTACTACTACTACTACCACTACCTTAGTGCTATTACTACTACTACTACCATTACTATTACTACTATTATTATTACTACTACTATAACTGCTACTACCATTACTATTACTACTACTACATACTATTACTATTACTACTACTACTACCATTACTATTACTACTACTATTATTACTATTACCACTACTACAACTACTACTAGTATTACTATTATTATTACTACTACTACCACTACCATTACTATTACTACTACCATTACTACTAGTAATAGTACTACTATCACTACTACTACTACTACTACCACCCCCACAGCCACCACCACCTGGCTGTCTAGCTAGTATTTACATCTCATTTTAAGACTTGCAAAGCACTTTACAAATCTCATTTGATCCTCACAACAACCCTGAAAGTAGGTACTACTATTGTTAGTCCTGTGTCAGAGCTGAAGATAAGGAGATGGACAGAGGTGAAGTGACTTGCTCAGAACACACAGTTGCTAAGTGTCAAGAGGCAGAATTTGAATTCAGATCTTCCTGACTTCCGAACTTAATATCTATCCAAATCCCATGACTGCCTAGATGTTTAATATATGATGACTGAAGTCAGCCTACTTAGTGGTCTCATCCCCATTTTACAGATGGGCAGAGTGAGATTCGGAGAAATCAAATAGTGATGAAGGTAGGAATTGAACCTGGATCTCCTTGACTCCAAATCCAGCTCTCTTTCAAATTGTACCTGTGAGTTCTCCATCTCTCTGAAGGAGGGGAGGAAACAAGCATTAAGTGCCTACTGTGTGCCAGGCACTAAGGCAAGCATCTCATTAGACCTACACATCAACCATGGGAAGTAGGTAGCTATCATAATCCCCATTTTACTATGGGGGAAATTGAGGTAGACAGGGTCATTCAGCTCAGCTCTCCATCACCAGCTCCATCTGAAGCAGAGCTGAACACCTGCTCTATGAAGCTTTTTGTTCTGATAAAAATTATCGTCCTGAGCAGCCCCAAACATGTGCCCTCCTTACCTGCCACTTCCAGCATCTTCCTCTTCCTTCAGAGCTCAGCTTGCAGGCTGCCTCCTCCCCCTTAGCTCAAAGGGTTTTCTGTGTCTCCCCAGAACACTCAGACTGGATGTCTTTGAGTGACACTTTGTCCTGCCCTCATTTGTGCCTGCAGCAGATGATGCCCCTTCTAGGAGAATGGAAGCTTTTTGAAGGCAGGACTCCCTCCCTCCCTTCCTTCCCTTTTCCCTCCATTCTTCTCTCTCTGTTTCTATGTCTCTGTCTCTGTGTCCCTCTCCTTCCTTCCTCTTGTTTCCATGTTTCTCTGTGTCTGTCTCTGTTTCCCCCTTTCATCATCCTTTCTTCCTTCTCTCCCTCCCTCTCTCTATTCCTATATGTCTTTCTCCTTCCCTCCTTCTCTCTGTTTCCATGTCTCTCTTGTTTCCCCTTCTCATCCTCCCTTCATCCTTCTTTCTCTCCCTTTCTGTCTCTCTTTTTCTTCCTTTCCTTCCTCCTTCTCTCTGTTTGTGTCTCTCTTTGTCTCCCTTTCCCTCCGTCCCTCGCGTTCTGTGTCTCTGTCTCTCCTTCTCTGTCTCTCCTCCCTCCCTCCCTTTCTCTTTGTGTCTCTTTGTCTCTCTCTGTTTCCCTTCCCTCCCTCCCTTTCTATGTCTTTCTTTCTCCTTTTTTCTGTCTCCCCGTCCCTCCTTCTCTTTGTGTCTATCTCTCCTTTTCTCTGTCTTCCCTTCCCTCCCTCCTTCTCTCTTTCTTGTGTCTCTGTTTCTGTCTTTCCTTCTCTCTGTCTCCCTTCCCTGCCCTCCGTCCCCCTCTCTCTGTGTCTCTGTCACTCCTTCCCTCCTTCTCACCCCTCTCATCTTTAGCCCCCCAGCCCCCAGGGCACCCACTTATCCAGCCCTTAGTAAATGTTGTAGAATACAACTGAAGCATCAGCCAATGATGCATGATGTACAAGGAAGAGGAGGGAGCCAGAGGGCTGTGCTGGGACCCTCTCTGCCCCTTGCTAGCTGATGACCCCCAGACAAACCACTTCACGTCTCTGGATGCCCCCTAAACAAGGGCCCCCAGACCTGGAGCTCAGTGGGCCTCAAGACCACCCAGTGCGGGGCCCTTATTCTGGAGAAGAGACAAAGGCGGGGGGGAGCTGAGGAATTTGCCCACAGAGACACTGGAGCCAGGTCCCCTGAGCCCCGAGCTGGGGCTCTTTCACTCCCCCACGTAACAGGACTGACCCCCGAGCCCAAACCTCGAGCTCCCCAGCCATGACCCTGTCACATACAGTTATCCAGGACGGCTGAACCCAGACACCTCTGGGGCAGACTTGGCAGCTGGGGTCGGGCCCAAGCAGACCAAAGCACTGCCGAGCTTGCCCACGATCCCCGAGACCCGAATGAGGGCTCTTGTTTTCTGCGCCTCCGTCTCCTCACAGGAAGCATTCATGCCGGTTGGCACGCCTTGGGGGCAGTGCCGCGCAATGGGCAGGGATTTCAACCAGCCCCCCAGTGCATGAATGCAGAAGTTCCTTTTTCTGTGGCCTCGGAGGAAATTTCGCCAGAGCCCAGGCTGGATTGTGCACAGATGATCCCTTGTTCGCTGCTGACACGCTGCCCATTCCAAATTGGAAACTTGCCTCGGCCTTCCTGAGCACTTACGTCTCACACAAAGAGCCCTTACGTGGGTGGCAGCGGGTGGCAGGGAGAGAAGTGGGGCAGGGGGCAGAGAAGGCCTCCTCTCGTGGCATCCAGGCACCGGGACATTCATTTTCAGGTGATAAAGCAACAAAGAAAAGTCGTGTTCACAGAGGAAAGATTAATGAAAGGTGGCCAGAAACAGACACCGAACGGTCCCCAACCAGATGACCAAGTGACCCACCCTTCCCCAATCAATGGCTGCTCTTCATGCCCTCCATCCCCACGCCTACTCTTTGCCTTTTTGCCCCTTTCTGCTGCTTCCCTTCCTCGCCATTTTTTCCTCAATAATCTTACAAAAGGCTGGCTCCGATCTGTGCCCCGGCACAAAGGCCACACTGTTACCCAGCGAAGCGGCGGAGAGCGGGCACCGCCTTAGGTGCGAGCCGGCCCCCTCCTGCCCGGATCGCCGCGAGAGGCAGCGGCCCCAGCTGGGAGGGATGGGCGGTCCCAGCCCCGCACGTGCTTCACCGAGCATCCCCATGGAGATATTTTGAAACAGCATCCTTGAAAACCTGAAATTATGCTCTGATTGTGAGGCGGCGGTTTCTCTCTTGCCTGTTTAGCAGTGAAAGCAGTGGGAAGGATGGATCCGAGAAGAGAGAATTTAAAAGGGATAAATGGAAAGCTTTACGAGGTTCAAACTCCACAAATACAAGGGGATAATAAGCATTGATATAATGCTTTAAGTTTTTGCAAAATATATACATATATATAAAATCTATAAATGATATAATCTGTTTCTAGATGACATATCATCTATTTGGAAATAATATATATCACTTATTTGTTGATTATATATAATCTTATTTGGTTTGCACAGCAACTCTATGATATAGGTGCTATTTTTAGCCCCATTTCACAGATGAGGAAACTGAGGCAGGCAGAGGTCAAAAGAATGAAACCGCTTCCCTTCTGAAAGAGACTGGAGAGTTTAAATGGACCGGTTGTTAGGAATCAGCCCTGTGACCTGAAAGGTGGAGTAATTTATGGTCTTTTAGGCTGCATTGAAAAGTTTAGCATCCAAGAGGAAGGAGGTGATGGGCCCCTGTGCATGCTGCCCTGGGCAGAATACAGAACACTTATGGACCACTTGTGCCAGGGAAAGCTCGGGTAGCCTGGAGCCAGGCAGAAGAAGACAATCAGAACCATGAAAGGCCTTCAAGTTCCGGGAGAAAAAAAGTCTTGGGGGACATGGTGGCTGCCTTCAAAGAGCCGGAGAGCTGATGAGCTAAAGGAGGGATTCGATTTGTTCCACTTAGTACCAGAGGACAGAACTGGGAGGGTGGAAATTTCAGTCTTAACATAGAGGGGAAAAAACTTTTTTGAAGTTATCATCCAGTCATATCTGACTTTTCCTGACCCCATTTTGGTTTTTTTTTTTGGCAGAGATACTAGAGTAGCTTGTCATTTTCTTCTCCAGCTCATTTTATAGATGAGGAAACTGAGGCAAATAGGGTAAAGTAACTTGCCCAGGGTCACACAGCCAGTAAGTGAGGCCAGATTTGAACTCAAGGAAATGAATCTTGCTAACTCAGATCTGTCACTTTATCCATTGCACTGCCCTTAAAAAAAAAAAAAATTAGAGCTATCTAAGAGAAATGGGCTACCTGTGAGGGTGGTGAGTCTCCCAGCACTGAAGCTATTCAAAGACTATTTGAATGAGGGTTCTTGTTCAAGTGCAGGTTGGACCAGTTGGCTTCTGAAATCCCTTCCAACTCTGAGATTCTCTGATGGTGATTCTTTTATGGGTCAGCCAGCCATCTGCACTGACACATTTGCAATGGAAAGGGTTGGGTTGCCTTCTCCAAGTTTGTAATCCAGTCTAAAATAGGATTATACTTTTAATGATGGAAGGAACCTCACCTGTGAGCCCCGCATTGTACAGATGGAGAAACTGAGGTCAAGTGACTTACCAGTGGTTGCACAGGAAGAAAGTATCAGAGACCGAAGTTGAACACAGGTCCCGTAACTCCAAAGACTTTTCCACTGCTCCATTCTGTTTAAATTTTCTGTAAAATCAAAATCTAGAAGACTATAAATGGCAGAAGGAAGAGTCTGTATTTTATCCCGAAGGCAACAAGGAACCATTGACGGTGTTTTTGGACAGGGAAGTGAGGTGGTCAGACCTGAGACTTTAGCAGATTCTTTTGGCAGCAGTGTAGAGTGTGAATTGTAGAGCTAAAGAGACAAAATGGAAGCCAAGTGGCTGCTTTTTTTAAGGATAGGAGGAGGAACCTAGTTAAATGCTTGCTGAATGAATGAGTGAGAGGGGAAGATGGTGCGATAAGCAATAGCTGCTGGTTACTATGAGCAAACCTTTTCTGGGACTCGCAGGTATGTCTATCAACTGGACCATCCCATTGTAGGGCTTTTTAAAGTGATGGAAGAATTTCAAAATGGAGCGCGCTCTTTAAAAATCCCTTTAAAACACATTCTCCAGCTGTAACAAGTCAGTGTCTGTTTCCCCGTTGGAGCTGGAGGGAAGAGGAGTAGAAGGGGATAGTGTGCAGCTCTTCCCATCGAGATAAAACCCCAACTTGTACCTAAAGAAAAATAAAGAAAACAATATTCCAATCGAGGACAAAATAAATTGTCCACCAGTGAGGCGGCAGGGAGCAGTGTTTCCAGCATGTCACGGGGGACAGCTTCGCTATTTCATTCTGAAAAATGTAATTTTCCAAAGTCCCAAAACACATCACAGGAACGAGCAGACCAAGTGTTGCTGGGTTCTTCAGCCACGTCGGGGCCACTTGAAGTCTCTCAGCTCCAGTGATGGCCT
>NC_045428.1:584933538-584951038 GCF_902635505.1 Sarcophilus harrisii
AACAGAGGCAAACAGATAGAGATAGAGAGACAAAGGTGGGGAGGGGAGAAAAGGAGAGAGAGCAACAGAGATAGAAAGACAGAGACAAAGAGATTGGCAGATAGAGATAGAGAGACAGAGATAGAGATAGACAGAGGCAGACAGATAGAGATAGAGAGACAAAGGTGGGGAGGGGAGAAAAGAAGAGAGAAACAGAGACAGAAAGACAGAGACAAAGAGACTGGCAGATAGAGATAGAGAAACAGAGATATAAACAGAGGCAAACAGATAGAGATAGAGAGACAAAGGTGGGGAGGGGAGAAAAGGAGAGAGAGCAACAGAGATAGAAAGACAGAGACAAAGAGATTGGCAGATAGAGATAGAGAGACAGAGATAGAGATAAAGACAGAGGCAGACAGACAGAGATAGAGAGACAAAGGTGGGGAGGGGAGAAAAGGAGAGAGCAACAGAGACAGAAAGACAGAGACAAAGAGACTGGCAGATAGAGATAGAGAGACAAAGGTGGGGAGGGGAGAAAAGGAGAGAGAGCAACAGCGACAGAAAGACAGAGACAGACTGACAGAGATAAAGATGCAGAGAGAGAAAGAGACAGAAATACAAAAAGCCTGGAAGATAGAGATAGAGAGACAGACAGAGATAAAGACAGACAGAGGCAAAGGCAGACAGATTTAGAGAAAGGGACAGGGAAGGGGAAGGGGGAGAGAGACAGAGACAGAGACAAAGACAGAGGGACAGAGATAATCAGAGATAAAGAGACAGAGCTAGACATAAACAGACAGAGGGGGAAGGGAAATGAGACAGCAGATAGACAAACTTTGGAGTCTTCAGATAAATAAGGGAAGCTGGATCCTGCCCGCATCCCTGATTCCCAGCTTGTCTGCTCGAGACTAATCCCGGCCCTGCTCTTGGCTGAGCTGCTTGGAGATGACCTTTCTTCCGCGGATCGCACAGAGACATTACACTGATATCTGATGTCCACCTGCGGGGCGGTTCTGGTGCCGTATCAGGGCCCCGTCCCAGTAGGACAGGCCCAGCAGGACGGGAACCTCTGGGTTTGCTCGGCAGGGCCCTGAGCCTGGGCTGGACCGCCCCATGCAGCTTGGGGCTGCATTTCCTACATACCGGGATTTCAGAACCGCACCTTCCCGGGTCACGCGGACCCCTGAGGGGCCCCCGGCTTTCTCCCCAGAGGCCCTCTAGTCCATAAATAAGTGACCCATCTGCTTGTCAGAGGAATCAATGTCTCCTACGTACACATGCTGAGATTGTTCAAGTCTTTAGATTGAAAAAAATACAGTAAAAACACAAAGAAAATAAGTTTCTTCCCAAACTCCAGCATCTCCTTTTCTGAAACAAAGGAGATTGTAATATATGCGAATATACCTGATAAAAAGCCCTGTGCAGGGACCTTGCTCAGCTGCTTCGCTTCTCCCCTTTTAACAGCAGCCCCATTGGCTTAACACTGATCCTTTTATACTCCCTTCATAGGCCATAGGATTTAGGGCTCACAGAGGCAGGAGAGACCTCCTAGTCCTGCTCCTTTATTTTTTTATTTGAAGACCCTGAGGTCCAGGGCCCATTTAAGGGGCAGCAGAGAGGCAGCTTTACACCAAGAGGAAGCCACAACCATCTGCCACCATCTCCCCCAACCAATAAGTGGAAGAAGAAGCTACCCACAAATCCTTGCAGAATATCCATAAGCTGCTAACTGGCACTTCTAGAATCTCCCAACTCTGTCCAGTGTTCAGCCTAAGGGACTCACACCTGAGCTTCAGGTGTGTAACCAGAGCCGCGGGGCTAGGCTCACTGAGCTCCCGGCACAAAGTCAGCGTGAGCCCCTCCCGGCGGGGCAAGGGGGCCAGGGGAATGTCAGGGTCAAGTGCCAGCCTCGATTTCCTTTGGCTTTTCCATCCACATTTGGGCCTGTATCTGGTCCTCCTGTGTGATTCCGGCCTGCCTTTTAAACCAGACTCACTGGAAGCTGCCGACCTTCTCACAAGCTTCTGAGTGATAAAACTCCCATGAGAACTTGGGGCGACCCGTCCTCCCCCTCCGTACGTCAGATCCAAAGGTGCCTTTTGACAGCTGCTCCCTAGGAGTTCAGTGCTCCTCCCTGGGCCCTCTGGGGCACCGAAGAACAGACCTAATCCCTTGTCCGTATGACAACCCTTCAAATACTGGAAGACAACGTGTCAGCCACTTCTGGGCAGACCACCTTCAATTCCTTCAACCAAAAAATGAATAAATCAATGAAGGGATGAAAACAGGAAGGGAAGAAACATTTACACAACACCCACTGGGCATCAGGCGTTGTGGTGAGCTTTTACCAGTATCTCGTTTTTTAAAAATTGAAGCTTTTTATTTTCAAAACTCATGCAAGGATAATTTTTCAACATTAACCCTTGCAAAACCTTGTGTTCCAATTTCCCCCCTTCCCCTCACTCCCTCCCCTAGATGGCAAGTAAACATGGTAAAAATATGTGTTAAATCAAATATAGGTATACATATTTATACAATTATTTTGCTGCACAAGAAAAATCAGATCAAAAAGGAAGAAAAATGAGAAAAGAAAAGAAAATTCAAGCAAACAACAACAAGAGAAAATACTCTGTTCCCACAGTCCTCTCTGGGTGCAGATGGCTCTCTCCATCACAATATCATTAGAAATGGTTTGAATCATCTCCTTGTTGAAGAGAACCACGTCCATCAGAATTGATCATCTTATAATCTTATTACCATGTATAATGATCTCCTGGTTCTGCTCATTTCACTTGGCATCAGTTCCTGTAAGTCTCTCCAAGCCTCTCTGAAATCATCTTGCTACTATTATCTCCTTTGATCCTCACAAGAACCCAGTGAGATAGGTGCTATTGTTTTAATATTTTTATATTTATATTAATATAAATTATGTTATTTATATATTATATTATAATATAATTGTATGTTAATTATATAGTAGTTATATTAAAATATTTTTAATATTTAAAATAATATTGCTATTATTTTATTACTAAGAGTATTTATTAAACACTTTCCTTGTGCAAATCACTTTTCTAAACCTTAAAGATACAAATGGAAAAGTATTCAAGGAGGCCCTGCCCTGATAGAACTCACATTTTCATGGAGAAGGCAACATGTGGGCAAAGTTTCCACAGCAGATCAGCCGGAAAGGTCTCATGATTTCCAGAGGTAGCAGAACAAAGTCAAAGGGGATTCTCTTCTCTGGTGTCATTGCCTCTGGTCCACCATCCCCATCTCTGATGTTGGACAGTTTGCCAGGACCAGTCTTTGATGGAGAGAACTTTCTCTTCTGGGTCTCCTGGAAGCATTGCCTGGCTGCATCTCCCTGAGAGTCGTTTCCCTGCGGGATGGGCCTGGAGGAGGGCTAGTGGTCTTCTACTACTGCTGGGGTTCTTGATTTTGGGGTCTGGGCACTGGGTTTGCTCGGAGGGACCCACGAATGCCCAAAGCACCGTAGGACAGGTGGCCGGCCAATCCACGAGAGTGGTCGTCCTGCATGAGCTGGTATTCTAGGCAGAGCCCGTCCCCCCATTGCTGGTGGTTGGTGTGGCTGGGAGTGGGGAGGACACTTTCCCACAAGAATCATTGCCCTCGATGGCAACTGTGAGATCCACTCTCGGCTGGTTGTCTGGGGAGAGCTGCAATTCCCGGGGTTCTGGGAGTAGGGCCCCAGGGCCTGAGAAGCCCAGCCTGAGATGCCGGGCTCCAGCCTCTCACTCCGGGTCTTCCTGCCTCAGCTAAGACGTTCTGCTCTTCACATGGCCTGACTTCAAGACCCTTCCCTGTTCTGGTCGGCCCCTCCTAGAACCAGCGTCCTTCCTAAAGGCTTGTGCCCCAAAGTAACCGTAGCCACAAAGTCCCCATTTGCCGGCTCCCCTGGCACTGAGCACGGATCAGGGGAACTGAGGGAGGGGTCAGACAATAAGACTCCCTGGGGAAAACATGACCCTGACGGGCCCTGAAGGTCCCGAGGGACAACGTGCCATCGGGGAGCCCCTGAAGAAGACGCTGCTGGGCCATGGGAGAGGTCAGCAAGGGTAAGGGGTAAAGCCACCTGCTTGATTCTTCCCGGGGACCTCGGAAGAAGATGGTGACCTCGGGGAACTAGATTTCCTTCTAGCAGAGAGAAGATTAACTCTGGGGTTATATAACCTTGGTTCAAATCCCTCTCTGAGATGGTCTAGCAGTGGGACCTTCCTCCAGTCACCTGCCCGGGCTTCGTTTCCTCATCTGTGAAAAGAGGGTTTGGGTAGGACCCAGCTCTAGAGTCTTCTCTGTTCCTCTAAATCTCACTGGAGAAAAGGGGCAAAGAACCCCAACCCTTCCTTTCCTTTGACCATGTTCCTCTTCCCCCAGCCCGGGGCCCCCCCTGAATGGATTCCCTTGGACCCCATTCCTTAACGGAGGTGGGAAAGAAAAGGGCGGTGGCCCGAAACCTCCCAGGATTAAAGGTCCAACGAAAGATAATTGACCTGATGCCCAAAGAAGGGGGGAAGGAGGAAAAAAACCGAAACGGCGCCCAGGAGAAAAGAGGGACCCAACCTTGAGAGGGGCCAAGGCCCAAGAGAGAGGAGGGGGCATCCCGGCCCCGTTTAGGGACCCCAGGAGGGGGGAAGGGGCCGGGAACCCTGGGGAGGTCATCCGGGGCCTCAGAAAAATCTGTGAGCTCAGCCCTACCCCCCCCCCAAAAAAACCTTAAAAAAAAGGGGGGGTTTTCCCCGGTTTTTTTAAATTTAAAAAAAATTAAAAATTTTGGGTTAATTTCCCAAACCCCCCCACCCTTTTTAAATGGGGGAAAAACCCCCAGGAACCGGCCCCAAACAGCCCTCCCTTGGCCCGGGGTTCCCTGGCCCCCGGCCCCCCCGGGGCCTTAAAAACCCCCCCCCGGGGGGGGGGGGGGGGGGGAAAGGGGCCCCCCCAAAAAAAACCCCTTTTTCCCCCCCCAAAAGGGCCCCCTTTTTGTTTCCCCCCCTTTTTTGGGGGGGCCCCGGGGGGGGCCAAACCCCAAATTAAAGGGGCCCCTTCCTTTGGGGCCCCCCCCTTGGGCCCACAACACCCCCCCCCCAACCCACAACCCACACACAAAAACCCACAAACCCCCAAAAAAAAAAAACCCCCCCCCCCCAAAAATTTTCCCAATTTTTAAATTTGGGGGGGGGAGGGAAAAAGGTTTTCCCAACCCGGGAGGGAAGGGAAATTAAAAAAATTTTTGGGGGGAATTAAAAATTTGGTTTTTGGGGCAGGTTTTTAAAATTTGGGAGGGGGTTCCCCCCTTTTGGGTTTTTCCCTTATTTTTTCCCCTTTTTTTTTTTTTTTGTTTTTTTTTGGTTTTTTTTTTTTCTTTTTTTGTCCTTTTCATAAATTTGAATTTTTTTCCCGGGGGGGAAAAAAGGGGAAATTTGGAAATTTTTGGGGGGGAAAAAAGGGGGAACCCCCTTTTGGGAAACCCTTTTTTTGGGGGCCCGGCCCCGGGGGGGGGGAAAAAGGGGGGCCGGGGGGGGGGAAAAAAAAGGGGGGAAAAAAAAGGAAAAAAAAAAAAAGGGAAAAAAACCCCAAAAAAAAAAAAAAAAAAAAAGGGGGAAGGGGAAAGGGGAAAAGGAAAAGGGGAAAAAAAGGGAAAAAAAAAAAAGGGAAGAAAAGGGAAAAAAAAAAAGGGGAAGGGGGGGGGGGGGAAAAAAAAGGGGGAAAAAAAGAAGGGGGGGGGGGAAAAAAAAAAAAAAAAAAAAGGGGGAAAAAAAGGGGGGGGGGGGGAAGGGAAAAAAAAGGGGGGAAAGGGGAAGAAAAAAAAGGGGTTTGGGGAAGGGGGGGGGAAAAAAGGGAAAAACAAGGAAAGGAAAAAAAGGGGAAAAAGGGGAAAAAGGGGGGGGAAAGGGAAGGGGGGGTTTTTTTCCAACCCATTCCCCCCCCAGGCCCCCCGGGGTTCCCCCCCCCGGGTTGGGGCCCCTCCCCCAAAAGGGGAAAACCCCCCCCCGGGGGGGGGGGGAGGGGGTTTTTTTTTTTTGGTTGAAAAGGGTTTATTAAAACTTAAAAAAATTTTTTTGTGGGGGGGAAGGCCCCCGGGTTTTGGGGGGAAAAAAAAGGGCTCCTTCCCCGGGAAGGGGCCCGGGGGGGGGAAGGCCCCTTTTTTCCCCCCCCTTTTCTTGGGGCCCCTTTTTTTTAAAAAAGGGGGGGCCAAAAGGTTGGGGTTGGGGCCCCTGGTTGGGGGAAAAAGGGGGGGGGAAAATTTTCCAGGTTTTGGGGGAAAAGGCCCCAAAGGCCCCCCCCCCAAAAGGTGGGGGGAAAAAAAAGGGGGAAAAAATTTGGGGGGGGGGGGGGAAAAACTTAAAAAGGGAAAAAGGGGGGGAAAAAAAAAGGGGGGGGAAAGGGGGGGGGGAAAAAAAGGGGCCCCTTTTTTTTTTTTAAACCGGGGGGGGGGAAAACCCCCGGGGGCCCCCCCTTTTTTGGGAAAATTTTTCCCTTTGGGGGTTTTTAAAAACCCAATTTCCCCGGAAGGCCAAACCCGGGGTTGGCCCCTTTTTGGGGGGGGGGGGCCCGGGTTCCTTTTTGGGGGCCCCGGGCCCTTTTGGGCCCCAGGGCCGGGCCGGCCCGGGGGGGGGGGCCCCAAGGGGGGGTTCCCCTTTGGTTTCCCCCCCCTCCCCTTTTTTCCCCCCCCCTTTTTTTTTCCCCCCCCCCCCGGGGTTTTTGGGGAAGGAGCCCCTGGAATTGGGGAAAAAAGGGGGGGGGGGAAAAAAAATTCCAATTTTGGCCCCCATTGGCCAAAAGGGAAATGGGCCTTTTCCAAATTTGGGAAAAAAGGCCCCCGGGGGGGGAAAGAAAAAAAAGGGGAAAGGGGGAAAAAAAAAAGGGAAAGGGGAAAAAAAAGGAAAGGGGGAAAAAAAAAAGGGGGAAAAAAGGGAAAAAGGGAAAAAAAAAAAGAAAAAAAAAAAAAAAAAAAAAAAAAGGGGGAAAAAAAAAAAAAATGGGAAGGGGGGTTTTTTTAAAAAGGGAAAAAAATTTTTGGCAAAACAAAAAAAATTAAAAAAAAGGGTTTGGGGAAGGGAAAAAAAAAAAAAAAAAGAAAAAAAACCCTTTTTAAAAAATTTTTTAACCTGGGGGGAAAAAAAGGGGCCGGGGCCCCCCTTTCCTTTTTAAAATTTTAAGGTTTAACCCCTTTCCCCCCCGGGGGGGGGGTTTTTTCCCCCCAAAAAAAAATTTTCCCCCCCCCAAAAAAAAAAAAAAAAGGGGGTTCGAAAAAATTTTTGGGGGTTTCCTTCCTCCCAAAATTTTGGGAAAAAGGGGTTTTCCCCCGGGGTTTGGGGGGAAAGAGTCCAGGGGTGGGTCCAGCTCCACCAGAGCCGTTCCCTCCAGAGAGCCCCCTTTGGATTGAGTTTTAAGATGGGTGTTGGGGTCCCCAGGGAATCCCAGAGCAAAGATTAGGGTTTTGGCCCATCATTGACTGGGAGGTGGGGGTTCAAAAGCACACTTTGACCCATCATGCCTTCAGAGCCATTCATGTAGGGGGGAATGGGCACCAAGTAAATTGGCTACTCCTGGTTCCCTAAGAATCAACCAATGGGCAGATACTAACTGTACCTTTAAAAGCTCTAGTCCCTATAGCCTAAAATAGGGGTTCTCAAAAGGATTTGCAACTGTCAGTGCTGAAAAATTACCTATGTATATATCTTGTAAATAAAAAGCTATAATAATAATAATAATAATAAATAGGGGATCTTAAAATATGGTCCAGAAAATGGGGGAAGGGGTCTTCTCTGAATTTTTAAAAATTGTTTTTAAATTTCTAATATGGCAAATATCTATAAAAATAACCCACATTTAAAAAAACCCTTTTGGACAGACCCTCATTAATGTTTAATAAATAACATAAAGATTCGGAGAACTGTTGGCCTATAGTACAGCCAATAATCTGACAAGTTCCCAGAGAAGGGTGATCACTGAATGAAGGGCCTGCAGTCCATGACCTCTGGAGAGCAGTTGAAGGAACTGAGCATGCTTAACCTGGAAAGAGAAGAAGACTCTGGGAGGGGATGATTTCTGTCTGCAAGAATTTGAACAGGAATTAGATGAGTTCTGCTTGGCCCCAGAGGGCAGAAATAAGAGCAGGCTTAATGTCAAGAAAAACTTCCTAACAATTAGAGCGATTCCAAAGCAAAATGGGCTGTGCCGGAGGTGGTGATTTCTTCCTCATTGAAGGAAGGTTTTTCAAGTCCAAGCTGTGGGTTAGGAGTGTCATCGAGAGGATTCCTGTTCAGATATGGGTGGTCCCTGAGCTAAGCCTTTTAATATCTACTCCTTGCTGACACCCTGGTGGAAGAGATAGGGCTGGTGTGTGAATGAACATACAATTATGGATGAAATAATAATATTAGACAATATTGAAGAGGGTGTAAAAAGGCTGAACACAAATGCATCGTTGGTGGACTTGCAACATGTATAAGTACTCTGGAAAGCTATTTGGATTTATGCAAATAAAGTGACTACAAAAGAGATTCTCTTGCTAGGTTTATGCCCCAAATAGGTAAGGAAGCCATTAATTAAAAAAAAAAAATTAAGGACCCATCTATACCAAAACAAGTTTATATTAGCCCTTCTGTACCACTGAGGCAGGTTATTAAGTAGCAGTCAGAATGGATAATCTGGCAAACCACCAGCAGGGAGACCAGCCACAGCCCTCCTACTAGAACTGAAAATAGTGGCCTAAGGGGAGATGGGGGGGGGGGGGGGGAAGAAGCATCTTTCCTTATGGCAAGCACAGAGTACAGTTACTATTATCTGGCCTCAGTCACTTTAACTTTGCCTCAGTTTCCTCATCTGTAAAATAAACAGGAGAAGGAAATGGCCAACCCCTCTTGTATCTTTGCCAAGAAAACCCGAAATGGAGTCATGAACAGTCAGACTCCACCACCAATAACAACAAAATGATTAAACAATCAATTATTATTTTTTCTCAATGTGGGATTTCCTCACTAACAGGAACTCCTGGTATGGAAATTCCTTCCATCCTTGCAGTTCAGCCATTATCTATAAATTCTAGTCTTAGAATAAAGCCGGAGGAGCTAAGAGATTAGTGATTTCTCCAGATACACACTACTAGTCCTATCAAAAGCAGAATTTGAATCCAGATCTCCCTAGTTAGGAAGTCAATCACCTAACCATTTTGGCATATTATCTTTTCTGTTATTAACATCTTCACCAATGTGTGGCAATAACCCCGGGGTCTCAGACTGGAAAGCTTTGGGGTCTGGTCCCAAAGACAAGCTGTGGATCTGGGGCCTGAGGTCCAGCCCCAAGGACTTCCAGAGGCTCACCCCAAAAGTGGTTGGGGGTTATTACGGAGGCTTTAGCCTCAGACCCTCTCAGATGCAGTTACAGAAAAAGAGGAAGGCCCCAGGCTCCTGAGATCACTGGACCTTGTAATAATAATCACTATCAATCTTCTAAGATTTGCAAAGCATTTTTCCCTCTTGCAATATCCCTTGTGACCAAGGCAACATGTGTATTATTCCCATTTTCAAGATGGGAAGACTGAGGCTCAGAGAAATTACATGGGACCACATAGCCGGTGAGCGTCAAGGGCCATTTTGAATATTAGAAAGAACCCTAACAGACCAGTTTCTTCCCTTGAGGTTCTAATCTAGTAAACAGAGTGACTCCAGAAAAGTCTCAAAGGAGAGATTTGTAGTATTTGTAAATTTCATGGCTCTAGAATAGGAGGAGCTGAGTTCAAATCCTGTTCCTCTCATTTCCTTCCTGTGTGATTTTGGACAAACCCTTCACTTGCTCGGAACTTCTCATCTGTAAAAGAAGAGGGTCGGATTAGATCGATTCAGAGATCATTTCTTCCTTCCAATCAAGGCCTCCCTCACTAGAACGAAAGCTTGTGGAGGGCAGGGACTCCATTTTTTAGGGCAGGTCGTTTTTATGTACTGGACACATAGTAGCTCCTTATAAATGTTTTTTGAATGAGTGTTTCTTCCATTCAACCCAGCATTCTGTGAGCACTTATGAAACACCTACTGTGTACCTTAGCTTCATTTTAAAGCAAGCTGAAGTGGCGAACAAAAAGCTGACCCCTTAAAGGGACCAGGGAAGCCTGAGGTCAGGTCCTAACTCTGACTCAATCCTCAAACCTTTATTAAGCACCTACTATGTGTCAGTCACTGGACTAAGTTCTAGAGTCACAAGACACTGTTCCTTCTTTCAAGGAGCTAATAGTCTTACAGAGAAGACAGTGTATAAGAACAGCTGTGGTCTAAGAAGATATCGATGGAATAAATTGGGGGGGGGGTCCTCAAAGGCACAGCATTCAGATTTGGGAAAGCCAAGAAAGGCTCCTAAAAGAAAACAGGACTTTAGCAGACACTTCAAAGAAACCAGAGAAGTTAGGAGGAGAAAATGAAAAAAGAGGGAGTTTCAGACATGGGCAACAGCCAAGGAAAATGCCTGGAATCGGGACATGGAGTGTGATTTGCAGGAATGCGCTAGTAAATGTTTAACAATTGGCTTTCCGGAGGAAAAATTACACTGGACAATGGTTGTTTAATCTGAATTAATAGGATGTTCTTAAGTCCAGATAATCAACAAACCAAAAAATCAAACTCTGATTGCCTTACTTTTTTTGGGGGGGGCAGGGGGGGGAGTGAGGCAATTGGGGTTAAGTGACTCCCTCAGGGTCACACAGCTGGTAAATGTAAAGTATCTGAATGAGCAAGTCCTCCTGATTAGGGCCATTTAACCACTTCTGAAAATTTAAAATGTAGGCTTCCATATTCCTGAGTACTAGGAAGCATGTTATTGGATCAGGTCATTAGAGGGGGTTGAGAAGGTTAAGTCGGATCGGTTATATAGGGCCTAATGAAAAACATTTTGTATTTGTTCCAGGAGGTTTTGGTGGAGAGTGAAGTCAGATTTCCCTTTTTGGAAAAATTCCAGGGAAAAGGGAGGAGAACTAAAGAGGGGGAAACTTGGGGCAGGCAGATCCTCCAGCAGCTATTGCAATAGTCCGAGATCCAGGTCCCTTGAGGGAGATGGGAAGGGCAGTGTCAGGGGAGAGAAGGGGACAGAATGTGAGAGATTCTGCAGAACTGAGTGACCTTGATAGTGACCTTGACAACAGCTTGCCTTTGCAGAGTGAGAGATGGTGAGGAATCCAGGATGGCTCCTGGGTTGGGGCCCCGAGAAGGGGCCTGAGTTCAAATCTTGTCTCAGAACTTAACACTTCCAATTGTGGGATCCTGGGCAAGTCACTTAACTCCAATTGCCTGGGGGGGGGGGGGGGGGGAGATATAAACAATTTTCTCTATATATAATTTTTTCTGAGGCAATTTTATATATATATAAATAGGAAACAACAGTAATAGGGGAAGTGGGAGAGCCGCTTAGGGGTAAAATAAAAAGTTCGGTTTTGGACACGTTGGGTTTGAGATTTCTGCTGGACCTCCAGCTTATGATGTCCAATGGGCAATTAGAGATGTGAACAGGGAGGTCAGGGAAGAAATTGATAAGCAGTTACGAGAATCATCTGCTTAGAGATAAAGTGGATGCACGAGACCTAAGGAGATCCCCAAGATTACACTGGGCGATCCAGGCGAGTACCGGAACCTCTCCGAGAAGGCGCTGCCCGCACGAAGAAAGGCGATTGCTCATTTCCGACTTCCCACTCTAGTCCCCTCCTATGTGCCAGGTCCTGGGGTAGGCACAGGAGATAAGACACAAGACCTTTGCCTCCAGTTGGGGAGAAACAATAACAAGTAAACAGGCCCGGGGCCAAGCAACCCCTGCCGAATGACTCATGGGAAGTGGAACGAAGGGGGTGACCCAGGCGGGGGTGTGCCAGAGCTATGAGAAAGAGTAGATTGTTCATTTTCGGCGTGAGGATTTTCCACCCTATAAATCAGCAAAACTAGAAATCGGGGATCAATTTCTTGTTTTGTTGATTGTCTAGACTGAAGAAAATGATGGAGAAAATGTTAATATATCGGATGAAACTTAAAAATGTGTCTTGGGTACATCCTTTTTTCCCCCTCAGGACGAGCCAGTTGTTAAACATTTACCAGCGTACCACTGGATCCAGGGTCAGTCTAGGCAAGCCTCCTGGAAGAGATCAGGCCATCTCAGAGGACCTGGAGCAAAGACTGGCGCCCAGGTGAAGACAGAGCCGCCTGCCTCGTTGACACACATCAGGAGACGGGTAAAGATGAGAGCCCCGGAAAGGAGTCCGCTGGGACCTCCTGGCCTCCGGACAAGAGCAGTGGACGAAGGAAAACCCTCCAGCCCCGGCCTGAGGGGGAAGAAAGTCTCCTGGGAATAGAATAGTTTGCCCTGGAGTCCATCCCTTCACCGCCAGGATTAAGGCCGGGGAGGTCCGGCAGCCTCCGCTCCCCGGCCTGTCAGCCTCCAGGCCGTTTCGGGAGAGCCGGAGCCGGCTCAGGGGGCGTGGCCCGGCCCGAGGTAGGAGCCCCCTCCCGAGGAAGGCGGGCAAGCCCCCCGAGGACCACCGCGGGGCCCGGCTCCTTCTGTCGATCTGTCTGTCGGCTTGAGAGTGTGAACACCTGCGTGTGCGTGCGTGCGAGAAGGGGAGAGCGGGGAAGGGAGTGGGGGGGCTGGTTAGGCACCGTGAGGGGGGGGGGGGAGCAAGCTGCACCTGGCTGCCTTTCCCCACTGAACCTGAGGTCCGGCTCAGCAAACCTGCTTAACCCTTTCGGTTCCGCTTCAGGCTGAGCCCTGGCTGCCCCTGGAAGCTCCGCGGGGAGGAAGGCCAGAGCTCGGAGGAAGCCCTTGGCCTGCCCTCCCCACGCAGCACAACGCAACGCCCGGGATTCTAAAGGGGCCAAAGTGGACAGTGGGTAGAGCTTCGCGTCTGTCAACTAGAGCTAGATTTCTTCTCCCAGCTCTAGACTGTGGCAGAACCGGCTCAATTCTCTGGACTTCAGTTTCCTCGTTTGTAAAATACAAGGGTTAGATTAGAATGACTGAGGTCCTTTCCAGGTCCAAATCCCACAAACTAAGGAGAGCGTAGGGGAAAGGTCGTTGCTGACCGGAAGCTCCCTGAAGGGAGGGGCGTTTTCATTAATGTAGGCATCCCAATATTAATAAATCACCCCATGTAGCCATTTAAGATTTGCAAGGCCCTTGAAAAAAGTCCTCATCTTCTTTGAACCCGGGAATATCCTGTGAAAAAAGTGCTTCTATCCCCATTTCACAGACAAGGAAACTGAATCGGAGACGTTAATTGACTTACCCAGGGTCACTCGGATTCTTGTGACTCCCAAGCCCCAAGTATTCTATCCACTACTCCCTGATGCCTTTCTAATAAAAAAAAAAAAAAAAAAAAAAAAAAAGCATTTCTGTGTATGTTAATGATTAAGTTTGTAAATGAGAAAAGGAAAGGAAACAGTTAGAAATGATTAATTTTAAGGAAATTAAGGAAAAAGAAAGGAAAAAAGTATTTGGAAAGCCTGGCCTACCATGTGCCGCCACTTACAAAATAGCAATATCATTTGATCCTCACAACAGTCCTAGAAGGGAGGTGTTATTATTATCCCCATCTTACAATTCGGTAAACTGATCTGCCCAGCATATCTAAGATCTTAGTAGTACCTAAGGCTATTTTTGAACTTGGCTTTCTCTTCTTGAGTGAAACCGACCTAGAAGTCCTGGCTGGGAGGGCTAGAGATGTGGAGAGGTCTTTTCCTAACCCTGCTCCTCACCTTCCCCTCTGAGATTATTTCCCATCTAGTCCGTTTATATCTTCTACATACCTAATTATTTACTTGTTTTCCCCTGTTAGAATATAAGCAACCTGAGGACAGAAACTGTCTTTACCTTTCTCTGTAACTCCAGCACTCAGTATAGTGCCTAGTCCATAGTAGCCTAGACTTTCTAAATGCTTGTGGATTGATTGACTAAAAGCAAACTTCCCTCTGAGTCATCCAAATGAAAGACAGTCTCAAAGATCTGAAAGGACTCTTAGTCTTAAGCGGGTCACAAACCTACAGAGAGATTTCTCCCTGATCCCTCACCCCCCTACTCACAAGCTCTTCCAATAGAACCTGAGAACTCTAGCTGGGAGTCTTCCCCTTCTCTCCTAGCCCTGGAGAATTGGGGGGGACAAAGAAGAGCTAGGAGAAGGTTCATCCCCCGCTCCTTTACTAAGGTGGGGATCATCTCTCTCTCTCTCTTTTTTTAATTGTTCAATTTTCCTTTTTTAAAAATTCTCCATTATTGTTCTGTAAGAAACAACCAGCAGGATGATTTCAGAAAGGCCTGGAGAGACTCACATGAACTTGATGCTGAGGGAAATGAGCAGGACCAGGAGATCATTATATACTTCAACAACAATGCTATATGATGATCAATTCTGATGGACATGGCCCTCTTCAACAATGAGATGATTCAGACCATTTCCAATTGTTCAATGATGAAGAGAGCCGTCTGCACCCAGAGAGAGGCCTGTGGACCACAGCACAGCATTCTCACTCTCTCTGTCGTTGTTTGCTTGCATTCTGTTTTCTTTCTCAGTTTTTTTTTTCTTCTTGATCCGATTTTTCTTGTGCAGCAAGATAACTGTATAAATATGTACACATATATTGGATTTAACCTATATTTTTACATATCTAACATGTATGGGACTCCCTGCCATCTAGGGGAGGGGGGAGGGGAAGCAGGGGAAAATTTGGAACAGAAGGTTTTGCAAGGGTCAGTGTTGAAAAATCACCCATACATATGTTTTGTCAATAAAAAGCTTTAATAAAATAAAATTTTAAAAAATTATCTTCATGGGTGGATCAGTGGAATAAATTAGATACACAGGACAGTAATCAAGGCCTATAGTAATCTAGTATCTGATAACTCACCTCAACTCCAGCTTCTGGAATAAGAGTTCACTCTGTGACCAAAATTTCTGGGAAAACTGGAAAATAATAGGTCAGAAACTCGGCCTAGACTTATGTCTCACACCTCATACACACACACAATATATTCTCTTCTAAGGGATGTCTTTCCGGGAGAGCAGAGGAAGAAGGATAAAGGGGGAAATTTAGGTCATGTAAAAACCAGGCAACAATAAAATCTTAATTAAAAAAAACAACGGGCCAAGCAGCTTGGGCTGCGACCTGGAGGAAGGGAGGCGCTGGGAGGGCACACGCTTGCTTTGGCCCCCAAAGCCACCACCCGGCGGCCGCGGGCTTCCGAGCGTGCTTAGCAGAGGCGGCCGTTCTCCCAGGGCTGAGCCGGTGACTCAAGGTCATCTGTGCCCACTTAGCATCAGACCTCAGGCAGACATCCAGGAAACTCCCGCCCACACGCCTCATCCTTCAAGGCCTTTCTCCTCTCTCCCTCCCCTCGGGTCATCTGGCACTGTCTCCCAGAAGAGCTCACCTTGCAGGTGCCCGCCCCCCCTCCCAGGAAGGGCGCTTTAATCGGTGAGAAGCTGCCCCTTGGGTGTTCCCGGGGCCCCCGCGGGCAGCTCGGCCTGGATGGGCTTGTCTGGAAAGGGCTCCCGGGTGCTTGCGGGGGGGGGGGGGGGGAGGGGGGGGGGGGGGGGGGGGGGGGGGGAGGGAGGGGGGGATGTGTACGCAGGTGGGGGGGGGGCGAGCCCGTCCTACCGGTTTTGACGCTCAGCCCCGGAGACTGTTTGCGGGGCCCGCGCCGGGAGAGGCCTTTTAGTTCAAAGCTCCCCAGCCGCCGGGCTCCGGCAGTCCCGGCCTCGGCGGCCCCCGTGAGCGGGCCTGGGACTTGGCAAAGGAGAGCGATGGAGGCCGCCCCCCGACTCAATGTTCCGCTCCTGTTATAAGCCAGAGAAAATTCGGAAAAGCGGCCGGCGTCCCGCGGCCCCTGCGCGGCAGAGGCCGAGCCAGAACATTGGCCCAATGAGGCAGCCCGGAGCGGGCTCAGAACCGCCGAGCGGGACCGGGACACGCGGCTTCCACCCCCGACCGCCCCCCGAGAAACGGGGGAAAGGCTGGCCCTGACGGCACCCGGGCGCTGCTGTATGACCTCGCTCGGGTCACTGCCCTTCTGCAGACCTCAGGTTCCCCCTTTGTAAAAGGGCCGAGGGAGGGGAAGCACCGGTCCGGCCGCTTCCAAGGCTCCTTTGCCCTCTAAATATACCACCCTGAGATGTTACGAACTCTGAGGAGGTTGAAGGTTGGGGTTCTCTGAAGTCCTGCCCAGACCTTGGACAAGTCACTGCCCTCGGAGTTCAGTCTCCTCGCCTGTAAATCCCAGGGGTTGCTTAAACGGTCAGGAATAATTGATCTCACAGCCATCCTTTGAGGAAGACCGTGTTGAGCCCATTTTACAGAGGAGAAAGTGAGGGTAAGAGGCGAAACGAGTTTGCCCAGAGCCCCGCGGCTAATAGATGTCAGAGAGGGAGAAATCCTATAAAAGATTGACATTTCCCTATATAAGATTGACAGTACTGGGTGGCAATAAAAAAAGTCATGGGATCTCTCGGAACCTCAGTTTCCTCATCAATAATAATTCACACCAGCATAGTGATGGAGACTTGAGTTCAAATCCAGCCTCAGCTCTTTAATAGCTGTAGGATCTGGAAGAATGATTTCATCTCTGTTTGCCTCAGTTTCCTCATCTGTAAAATGGGGCTCACAGGATGACTGTGAGGATCAAATGAGATCATATATGAAGAAATACTTTGTAAACCTTCAAATGCTACCTAATAGCCAACCACCTGAGGGGCAGCTAGGGGGCACCATAGTGCACGGAGTGTTAGGTGTCTGGCGTTATAGTGCATAGAGCACAGGGAGTCTGGAGTGCTGGAGTGGGGTCCCGAGTTCAAATCCAGCCTCAGACACTTCCTAACTATGTCCTTAAACCCTGTGTGCCTCGATTTCCCCGTCTGTAAAATGAGCTGGACAAGGCAATGGAAAACCACTCTGGTATCTTTGTCCCAGAATGGAGTTCCCAAGTCAAACATGACTGGAAAATGACTAAACAACGAACATTATTACATAAAAGTAGCTCAAGTCTACAGCAAATTAAGCTTTGCAAAGCACCTTGCAAGACAGGTATTAGACTATGGATGCTACGTATTGGAAAGTGATCACTGGGTCAAAATAAAACGTACTAATCACGTATCTTCCAGTGAAATATAAGCTCTCCGAGGGCAGGACCTGTTTCCTTTTTTTCCCCCTTTATATTCTCCAAGCTTCTCATGTAGTTGGTGCTTTGGCAAATAATAGTTGATTGATTGAACAAAAAAAGTAAAAATCAAATATGTGTGTTTTATTGTCCCCATTTTACATATGAACAAACTGAGGCACGATTCTGTTGAGTGACTATGATGAGGAGATTCCTTTTAGCTCTAAATCTATGACTTTAAGTTGCAGTGCAAAATGAAGACTGTAACCTCCTGTAACCAGAGATTATTGGGGTTTTTTTTCCTGTGTTCTTGCCTGACACATAGTAGGGCATTTAATAAATATTTGTTGAATTGGTGCAGGGCACAGAGCCTCTCCCCCCT
>NC_045428.1:585571038-585581038 GCF_902635505.1 Sarcophilus harrisii
GGGTGCAGTGGATAGAGCACCAGCCCTGAAGTCAGGAGGACCTGAATTCAAATTTCAGATACTCAATGCTTCCTAGCTGTGTGATCCTGGGCAAGTCCCTTAACTCCAATTGCCTCTGGGAAAAAAAAATAAAACAAAATAAGAGGAGCTTTATTGGGTGATCATGAAAGTCCCTTCCAGTTCTAAATCCATGATATCTATAGTTCCTTAAGTCCCTTTCCCTCCCTAGCCTTCAGTTTCCCTAACTGTAAAATGAAGAGCTTGAACAAGCTGATGCCCAAGGTGTCCTCCTGGCTTTCAATCCATTCCTATAAATGAAAGGGTCATTCTGAAGGGGCCAGTCAGCCCAGAGCTGCATTCTGAGTTACCATTCAAAATAGTAGCCACTTCTACCTGCCCTCCCCTTCCTAAGTGGGAACAGGGAAAATCTGTTCCCTGCTTTTTCCCACCCAGAGAGCCAGAGAAGGATGAGGCTACTTGGTGGTGAGGGAGCCAGATCCAAGGAGAATCTGAGTACAAATCCAACCTCAGACACTTAGCAACTGGGCAAGTCACTTAACTTCCATTGTCCAGTGTCTTCATCTGTAAAATGGAGACGGTAATAACACCTCCCTCCTAGGTGTTGTGAAGATCACATGAGTTAGGAGTCAGCTCAGTATCCACTGTGCCCATCCTAACCGTGTTATACCTGTACAGGAACAAGCCGAGCTGGGCCATTTGTCCAGCTGAAATGCTGTGCCAAGGATCCGGCTCTGTGTCCTGTCATCTCAGGTGTCCCTAAAAAAAAGAAAATAACACTGGAGAAAGCATTCTGTGAGTATTCTGAATGGAGATGTCAGTCAGTGATCCCCATGGCTAGCGTGAAGAGGCAGGATTCAAGAGGGAATTTCTCTTGCCCTGATTATATGGCCAAGGAGGTCAGAGGTCAGGGCCTAAATACTCTCCTCTCATATATTCTGTGAAGCATTAATAACTGCAAAATCCATGAGAAATGTTTAAAAAATGGGTCCTCGAATCGGTTGCCCCTGGATATCTTAAGATTACTATGGAAGAGGACCTAGGTAGGGCCAGGCAGGGAAAGGTCCTGGAATATAGGGTGAGGGGGAGCCATTATTTTAACAATTATTCTTGCTAACTGAGTGCTAAGCTCCCTTGATTCCCTGATACTGAAGGGTTTTAAGCATTAGCAGTGCCCTCTTTAAATTCTAGCACCCTAGGACAAAGTTCATGCTATCCTGTGCTTGTTATTGCTCTTTTAATGACTTAGACTGGGCTTATCTCACTGGGAGAAACAAGATTAAGAAGCAGCATGATCTAGTGGATAGAGCATTGCACAGGGAGCCTAGAGAATCTATGTTAAATCCCTTATCAAAACCTTACAATCACCTTGAATAAGTTATTTCACTTCTCTGAGCCTCAGTTTACACATCAGTAAAATAAAAGTGTTGAACCTAATGGCCTCTAAGGATTCTGTGACCAATCTCCTCCTCAAAGAACAGTCAACTTGGAACTGATGCCTTCCCGTGTTTCCCCTCTGTCTCTATTCCCTCTGGGCTGAGCCACCTTGGGGCAAAGAGCATTGTCCTGGAGAAGGATAATAATTGACATTTCTGAATCGGTTCTCAGAGTTCAAAACTGAGCTCTAGATTATGGCATGGGATCCTTGGCTGGAAACAAGAGGAGAGATTAGATTTGTTTTGATTGGCTTCAGCGGGCTGGAGGAGGAACAATAGGTAGGAATTGCAAATAGGTAGATTTGATGTAGGTAAATAGATGTAAGCTGGTTATTAGGAAGAAAACTTCCTATCAGTGAGTATTGTCTAAAAGTGAAATGGATTGCCTAAGTTTTTATGTACATCTTCAAGCAGAGACTGGATGAGCCTTCCTTGGGGATGTAGGGAGGGGATTTAAGCTCAGATGGCAGCGGAGGTCCCTGTGATTTCTTCTTTGGCATAAACTGAATGAAGGTGGGCTGCTGGGGCACTTTGTAGGTTCCTCATTCTGGGTTCAGGTCCTGGCTTTGCTGATAAGAATGTGACCTTGGAGAAAACCACTTCCTTTCTCTCAGCCTCAGTTTCCCCATCCATAAAACAATACATCTCCCTACTCAATAAATTCTAGTGGCTTTCTATTACCTTTAGGGACAAGTACAAAATACTCTGTTTGGCAGAATAGAAATAGAAACCCAGGAATACTTTGAAAACAGAGTATGAGGTTGTCCCCACAGTCCAAAGGGTAAGTGTTAGTTACTCTGATACTGAATTTTGCATTTCAGAGTCTTATTTTATCAGATACTGTGAATTTTCAAGTCAGAATCCCAAGATAAAGTTAGTAGGATGGGGAAAGTAGAGGAAGGGTCTTCCTTTTTCTAGGGACCCATCCACAAATTAATATTAGAAATTCAGAAAAATAAGTTGCTGTATGTGATCAAAAGGTTTATAGGTTGAAATCGAAGGTTTATTCAATTTGTGTGTGTCCTGCATTCATTATATATTTTTTTATTTATTTTTTATTTTTTTATTTTTTTTTCATATTAAATAACTTTTTATTGACAGAACCCATGCCAGGGTAATTTTTTACATTATCCCTTGCACTCACTTCTGTTTCGATTTTTCCCCTCCCTCCCTCCACCCTCTCCCCAAGATGGCAAGCAGTCCTATACATGTTAAATAGATTACAGTAGATCTTGGATACAATATATGTGTGCAGAACCGAACAGTTTTCTTGTTGCTCAGGGAAAATTGGATTTAGAAGGTATAAATAACCTGGGAAGAAGAACAAAAATGCAAGCAGTTTACATTCATTTCCTAGTGTTCTTTCTTTGGGTGTAGCTGCTTCTGTCCATCCTTGATCAATTGGAACTAAGTTAGATCTTGTCTTTGTTGAAGAAATCCACTTCCATCAGAATACATCCTCATACAGTACCGTTGTTGAGGTATATAATGATTTCCTAGTTCTGCTCATTTCCCTCAGCATCAGTTCATGTAGGTCTCGCCAATCCTCTCTGTATTCGTCCTGTTGGTCATTTCTCACAGAACAATAATATTCCATAATATTCATATACCACAATTTACTCAACCATTCTCCAATTGATGGGCATCCATTCATTTTCCAGCTTCTGGCCACTACAAACAGGGCTCCTGCATTCATTATAAATGAGAAAAGGAGTGATGTGATTGACTATTTAAATGACAAACATCACCATGAGTTCAAAATACTCCGGCATTAAAATTTATTTTTATTTTTTTATTTTTTAAAAATCTAATGAATTAATTTTATTGTTTCATTCATCTATTTACTCTATGAATTTAGATTTCATTTTAATTATTTTATTCATTTATTTACTTAATTATATATTAATTATTTTAATTTGTATGAATTAATTAATTTTATTATTAAAACTCCTACCTTTCCAACCTTCTCACACCTTACTGCAGATTACATACTCTTCCTTTCTGTGACATGATCCTCCTGTCTGTTCTACAAACAAAACACTCCATCTCTGGGATCTGGGAATTCTCTCTGGCTATTCCCCCATGCCTGGAACACTCTCTTTCCCCTGCTGGGATTATTGACTTTCTCCACTTAAGTCTCAACTAAAATCATACTGCTACAGAAAACTTTCCCTAACCCCTTTTAATTCTAGTCCCTTCCTACTGTTTCTTACCTCCTATATATCCTGCCTAGAGTTTGCTTGGTATATGTTTATTTACATATTGTCTTCCGCATTAGATTGTAAGCTCCATAAGGGTAGACACTATTTTTTGCCTTTTTTTGTATCCACAACATTTAGCCCAGAGCCTGATACACAATAAGTGCTTAATAAATGTTTTCTGAATTCAGTTAAATTGAATTAGACTAGATGTGTTGGGGCTTGGAGTCAGGAAGTCTTGAATCCATCCCTGCCTCACATACTTACAAGCCACATGACTTTGGGCAAATTGCTCAAACTTTCTCAAAATCAGTTTCCTCCTCTGTAAAATGAGTATTTATTGGAAGGATAATATTTGTAAAGGTCCACACAAAATTAATGCTTGGCATAAACACAACTAGTATTCTTCTTAGCTATTAGATCATTTCCAAGACCCCATTAAACCTTCAAATTCTGTGAGGGTCCACATTGAGTGCTTCTGTACTAATGCAAGGCATTCACTTGAAGCCATCAGATTGGTTGATTTCAGTCTATCACTCTTAGAATCAAAAAATGGAGGTAGTAAAAAGCAAAAGAAAGATCTAAGGAGTCTAATCTGTCATTTTTACAGTTGGGGAAACTGAGGCTCACAGAGGGCCAGAGAGTGATTTTTTCTTTTTTCTTTTTTGATTAAACCTGTTCTTTTTTCAAAATATATGCATAGATAATTTTCAACTTTCACCTTTGCAAAACCTTGTGTTCCAATTTTTTTTCCTTCCCTTCTCCCTAGCCCCTCTCCTAGGCCTCCCAAAATCCAATATGTTAAACATGTACAATTATTCTATACATATTTCCCCAATTATTCATGGTGCACAGAAAAATCAGATTAAAAAGGGGAAAAAACCAGAAAGAAAAGAAAAAAAAAAAGCAAGCAAACAACAATAAAAAAAGTGAAAATACAATGTTGCGATCCACACTCAGTCCCCACAGTCCTCTCTGGTGCAGATGGCTCTCTCCATCATGAGACTGTTGGAACTGGCCTGAATCACCTCACTGTTGAAAAGAGCCACGTCCATCAGAATTGATCATCACATTATCTTACTGATATTCTATACAATGATCTCCTGGTTCTGCTCATTTCACTCAGCATCAGTTCATGTTGGTCTCTCCAGGTCTCTCTGAAATCCTCCTGCTGGTCATTTCTTACAGAACAATAATATTCCATAATATTCATCTACCGTAACTTATTCAGCCGTTTTCCAACTGATGGGCATCCACTCAGTCTCTAGTTCCTTACCCCTACAAAAGGGCTGCCACACAATTTTTTTTTTTAACACATAGGTCCTTTTGGGCATAGTTCCAAATTGCTCTCCAGAATGGTTGGATCAGTTTTCAACTCGACCAATGAGGTATCAGTGTCCCCACACTGTCCCCAGTTTTCCCACATCCCCTCCAACATTCATCATTATCTTTTTCTGTCATTTTAGCAATCTGATAGGTGTGTAGTGATACCTCAATATTATCTTAACTTTCATTTCAGAGAGTGATTTTTTTCAGTCACTCTAATAGCCAGGAGGTAAAACCAAGATTCAATCCCAGACTTTTTGACTCAGTCCAATGCTAATCCTCCTATACTGTGCTTCTTCCCTCTCAAAAGTAAAAGCCCTGCATCCAGACAAGATACATCAGACACCAATCATTGCCTGTTTACTGTAATCCTGACATCTGGCTTTCTAATCCGTCAGGCTCTCTGCAGCCCAGAAAATAAATGCTTCCAGTTAAGTTAGCAGCTGGGTCTATGATAGGATCAGTCCAGGAGATAAAAGCAGGCCTGTTTCAGAGGATGGCTGAATATAGCAGGATTCTGTGTGACCTGTCATGAGATAATTAGATGCAGTAGCTTCTGTGAAAAGACAACTGGAGGCAGGCTGATCCAGTGGGAAAGAATCAAGAGAAAAATCTGATTTCTCTTCCTGATTTCTACTGAGATTTACTAACTGACTCTCAGAAAGGCCTTTAACTTCTGTGAGTCTCAATTTCTTTATCTCTAAAATGGAGCCAATACCTTTAACACTCACCCTGGAAGACTGATTTCTGTATCTGATGAGATGATGTATTGCAAATACAGCCTAAGCCACTAATCCTGAGCCAGGCTTCTGCATCCCTCCCTCAGGGTTCTAGGGTAAGTCAAAGTGTGTTGTGTCTTCTCTATCTATAGCCATCAACTCGACTCCCCACCACTGAGTCCTCCCTCTCCTCATGATGAACTCCAGTGATGAGCACCCTATTTCTATTTCACCACAAATCTGTTGTCATTATTATTTTTCAGTCATTTCAGTCTGACCCCATTTGGGGTTTTCTTGGCAGAGACACTAATAAGATGTTTACCATTTCCTTCTCCAGCTCATTTTACAGATGAGGAAACTGAGGCAAACAGGATGAAGTGACTTGCCCAGGGTCACCCAGTTACTAAGCGTCTCAGTACAGATTTGAGCTGAGGAAGCGGAATCTAGTCACCGTCACCAAGCTGCTCGAATTTCAAAGTTAGAGTAGGAACAATTTGAAGCATTTCCTCTACCAGGGGTGGTGTCTATAATCTCTGCCACCAGAAAGACTGAGTTTGGTGAATGTCTTGAGCACAGGGGTTCTGAGCTGCAATGGGTTAAGCTTTCAGATGCTCCCACCAGATTTGGTATTAACATGATGGGTTCCTCTGGGGACAAGGGACTACTGAGTTGCCTAAGAACCTAAGAAGGATTGGAAATGGCAAAGGTCATAACTCCCAAGATAATGAAAATGGGACTGAATTAGGAGTAGCTACTTTTATCTAGGACAAGACAGGGAGATTCAGTCTTTTTTTTTTCTGAGATAATTTTTAAACATTTTAAATTTATTTTTATTTCTTTTCTGAGGCAATTGGGGTTAAGTGACTTGCCCAGGATCACACAACTAGGGAATGTTAAGTGTCTGAGATCAGATTTGAACTCAGGTCCTCCTGACTTCAGGGCTGGTGCTCTATCCACTGTGTCACCTGGATGCCCTGAGATTCAGTCTTAAAAACAAAAACCCAGGTGCATACTTTATTTCCAATCCAATGTTTACTGAGCACCTACTATGTGCCTGGCACTTTGCTAACTTCTAGGGATAAATTAATTAAAAAAAAAAAAAAAAACAGTCCCTGTCCCCAAGGAGCTTATAATCTAATGGGGGGAGATAACACAAAAGGAGGCAAAAAAGGGAGGGGAGCGTATCTTCTTCCATGGAGCTGAAACCAGGCAGAAGAGCAAAGTGGAGTGAGCTCCAAAGTCCAGGTTTGGCCCTTTATAAAGGCATTGGGGCAGTTTGCTATTCCATCCTCCAATCAGAGGGGAGGGGAGGCTGAGGGACTTGAGGCTTGAATTGTTGCTATTGCTTGCCCTTCATTCTGGGAGAGGCCTGCGACATCAGGGAGGTGGTCCGTGACTTGCGAGTGAACTGGATTTATGTGACTTAGGGCTGTGCAAGGTCACCAGCCTCGGTCACTCCTGCAGAGTCCAATGGCAAGATATGGATTGCTGATGAGATTAGAGGTGATGAGCTTAACGTGGGAGAAACATCTTGTTCCAAGTAGTGGCAACCGGACAGGAGAAGTACACTGTGTGATCCAGTCAAACTGGCCTTCCTACTTATCCTTGTACGTGACACTCCATCTCTTATCTCCTGGATTACTGTGTCCTCAACTCAGCCTCTTAAAATCTCCAGAAACATCACCTCCTAAGAGAGGTTTTTCTTGATTCACTCATTTGCTAGGGCCTCTATTCCCTCCCCACCCCCATCCCAGTTTTGTTGATTGTCAACAAGTAGACCAATAACATTTTATTATTGTTGGTTTTGCTCCTTTTATAGATGAGAAAAACAGGGTTAAGTAACTTGTTCATGGTCACTCTCACAGATAGTAAGTATCTGAGGCCAGGTTTGAACTCAGGATGAGTTTTCTTGATTTCAGACCCACTACTCTACCCATTGAGCCACTGACCCGCCAAGCATATAAGCTCTTCCTATACTATGCTAAATAGTGAGGATACTAAAAAAGAAAATTTAAAAAGGCAAATTCCTCCCTTCCTCCCAAAATACCTTAAACATACATTTTTATGTATGTTTCTTTCATAAAAGGCAGGGATTGTTTTACTTTTATCTTTATATTCCCAGCAGCTAGCACATTGCCCAGCACACAGTAGGTGCTTAATATTGTTGTTCTTCATTTTGTAAAAGGATCGATGACACAATGGAGTGATGTCTTGACTCATGGGTGAATCAGATTTAAGTGACGGAGAACTGCAAAAAGTCATCAGCCTCACTTTTTCTTCCAGAATTATCAGACTGTAGTCACTGAGCATGCTATAGCTTCTAGGAACCATACGTGAGCATTGAGTTCCAGTTCAATACCAAAGGTGGATGAACAGCCCTGGAAAAAACTCAGTATCCCTCACAAGTGATGCTAATTTTCCTTGAACACTCCATATTGATAGCTCTCCTTTGATTCTCACAATATCCCTATGAGAAAGTTGCTGATATTGTCATTTCATAGATGGAGAAATTAAATGATTTGGTGACAGTCATATCACAGCAAACATCTAAGATCTTAAACCAAGTTTTTCCTATAGTCTAAAATCTTTTCCCCTGTACTATGAAGCCGCTAGCCCTTAATACTTTCTCTAAAATTCAGTTCTATTAGCCATCTTTTACAGGAGATCTTCCTAATTTCCTACCCCATTTCACCTTAGTGTTTTCCCCTCTAAGGATACCTTATATGTGTCACAAATACCTCTCTCTCATTAGAATATAGCCTTGTCAAGGGGAGGATTGTTTCCTTATTGTCATATTCCCAGTATCTTGCACACAGTAGGTGCATGATCAATGCCTGCCCATTGCTTGATTCTCCTAGACCCGTCTGGTGACATTTCTCTACCAGTTTAGAAAAGTCATTGTCTTACTCAGAATCCCTGTCTGTGAAAAGGAGATAATGATAAGCATCAGTTTCCCAAGCTTGAGGGGATCAAAGGGGATGAAATATATAAGGGACTTTGCAAACTTTAAAGTGCTTCATTAATGTTGGCTATTATTATCTGCCACCAGACTGACCTTCGGAAATGACAGAATTCTCTGTCTCTAATCTCTTTCTGTCTTTCTCCTTTTCTCTTTAAGAGGAGAGATACCTTTAAGCACTAACTTCATGTCTGAGGGGATTACAGAGTGACTAAGACAGCCTTCATTGGGCTGGGGGAGGCTGGGAACCAGGAACTCATTTCAAGATAATATCTGATGAGACCAAAAGACTCTCCTAAGTAATTAACAGGTTAGGGAATGACTAATGGAGCTTGTCACACCCGGGGAGACAATATTGCCCAGGACAGCCAAAACACAAATGGGTTGGGAAGCTGGTTTAAGTTTAAACTCAGTGGTTCTGAGCCCCTAGTGAAGTGTTGCTATTCTTATAACATATTTGTTGCGGTGTTTTCCAGATGGATGTGCTGGATGAGGGTTTCTCTCTCCTAGTTTGAGCTAAGACCTTATCTGGCTCCTGTCAGAAGAATTCATTCATTTTTGTTTATTTTCTGGCATATTCTGATCTGTAGAATTCCCCCCCCCCCCATTTCTGTCCAATTTTTGCTTAAATAAATGGGCTTATTCACTATTTGTGATGGTCTTTTGTGTAACCAGCATTTGGTGGGAAGGAGCTAAACTGTCAGATGTAGAATAAGGGTTACTCTTCCCCTTTAGAAAAATCAACTTTTATTCTAATCCTCTGCAATCCTTAGAGATATTTGATGGATAGTAGATAGACAGCTAGGTGATGGAGTGGATAGAACACCAAACTTGGACTCAGATTAATTTTTATGAGTTCAAATCTGGCCTCAGATACTTACTGTGTGACCCTGGGCAAGTCATTTAACTCTGCCTCAGTTCTTCATCAGTAAAATGAGCTGGAGAAGGAAATGACAAATCACTCTAGAATCTTTGCTAAGAAAATCCCAAATGAAGTCACAGGGTCAGACGTGACTGAAAAATGACTCAACAACAAGATTTTTAACATTTTTGCCCAATTTTTGCAGTCCTGGATCTTTCCTGCCCTACCCTGATAATCTACTAGAGGTACAAACACAGTAATTCTACTTTGCAAAAAAGGTGGTCCTGACTTCAGGTAGCCATGGATAGTTTTGCTATCCACAAACCACATCTACCTATGAAAGGCAAGTCCTACTTCCCAATGGACACAAGTCTTAAAAAGGTAAATAGCTCTGATACTTACTAACTCATGGCCATGGGCAAATTATTTATGATCCCTGGGCCTCAGTTTCTTGATCTATAAAAAAGATACCTCTTTTTTCT